>NW_025047683.1:2693125-2723125 GCF_018831695.1 Puntigrus tetrazona | reverse complement strand
GTCGAGTGGGGAAGCGTCGAGAAGTCGCACTTAACCCGGCTGAGATCGGCTGAAATATGCGCCTGGATGTTTGGACTTAGGTTTTGAGCGAAAAAATTTCCTCCAGGAGGCCGGGGTCGAGTGGGAAAGCGTCCGAAGTCGCACTTAACCCGGCCGAGATCGGCTGAAATATGCGCCTGGATGTTTGGACTTAGGTTTTGAGCAGAAAAAATTTCCTCCAGGAGGCGGGGTCCGAGTGGGAAAGCGTCCGAAGTCGCACTTAACCGGCGAGATCGGCTGAAATATGCGCCTGGATGTTTGGACTTAGGTTTTGAGCGAAAAAAATTTCCTCCAGGGAGGCGAGTCGAGTGGGAAAGCGTCCGAGAAGTCGCACTTAACCCGGCTGAGATCGGCTGAAATATGCGCCTGGATGTTTGGACTTAGGTTTTGAGCGAAAAAATTTCCTCAGGGGCCGGGTCGAGTGGGAAAGCGTCGAGAAGTCGCACTTAACCGGCTGAGATCGGCTGAAATATGCGCCTGGATGATTTTCGTTTGAAAATTGCACTAAGTCAACGGGGAAAGGTCCGACTTCCATACCCTCCGAGGCTCGAGTCAGGCCGACGAGAGGCCTCTTCCGGGCACGATTCAAATTTCACCGCGACCCGGAGGTGGCCGTTTACCAGGAGCAACTTTACATCAACTTTTTTTTTTTTTTTTTTTTTTTTTCTCTAAAAACTCTGAAATTCGTGCCCTGCGCGTCGCTGCTGCTAACAGGGCGAGTCTGTGTGAGCGCAGGCCTTTGTGAAAACATTCATCAGGGCCTTTAATAAATAAATCATACCCAAATCTGTGTTATTGTGCGGGGTTAGTCTGTGGCGCAGGCCTTATGGAAAACATTCATCGAGGGCCTTTATTAAATAAAATCATGCCCAATAAGAGTTAATGGGTGGGTTAGTCTGTGGCGCAGGCCTTATAGAAAAACATTTTCCAGGGCCTTTATTAAATAAAATCACGCCCAATAAAGAGTTACTGTGTCGGGTTAGTCTGTGAGGCAGGCCTTAAAAAAACTGTCATCAGGGCCTTTATTAAATAAAATCATGCCCATAAGAGTGTTATTATAACAGGAGGTTAGTCTGTGGCGCAGGCCTTAAAGAAAACATTTATCAGGGCCTTTATTAAATAAAATCATGCCCAATAAAGCGTTACTGTGTCGGGTTAGTCTGTGGCGCAGGCCTTATAAAAACATTTTTCCAGGGCCTTTATTAAATAAAATCATGCCCAATAAAGCGTTACTGTGTCGGGTTAGTCTGTGGCGCAGGCCTTATAGAAAACATTTTCCAGGGCCTTTATTAAGTAAAATCATGCCCAACAAAGAGTTACTGTGTCGGGTTAGTCTGTGGCGCAGGCCTTAAAGAAAACTGTCATCAGGGCCTTTATTAAATAAAATCATGCCCATAAGAGTGTTATTATGTGGGGTTAGTCAGTGGCGCAGTGCTTATAGAAAACATTTTCCAGGGCCTTTATTAAATAAAATCACGCCCAATAAAGCGTTACTGTGTCGGGTTAGTCTGTGGCGCAGGCCTTATAGAAAAACATTTTCCAGGGCCTTTATTAAATAAAATCACGCCCAATAAAGAGTTACTGTGTCGGGTTAGTCTGTGAGGTAGGCCTTAAAGAAAACTGTCATCAGGGCCTTAATTAAATAAAATCATGCCCATAAGAGTGTTATTATAACGAGGTTAGTCAGTGGCGCAGGCCTTATAGAAAACATTCATCGAGGGCCTTTATTAAATAAAATCATGCCCAATAAAGAGTTACTGTGTGGGGTCAGTCTGTGGCGCAGGCCTTATAGAAAACATTTTCCAGGGCCTTTATTAAATAAAATCACGCCCAATAAAGAGTTACTGTGTCGGGTTAGTCTGTGGCGCAGGCCTTATAGAAAAACATTCATCGAGGGCCTTTATTAAATAAAATCACGCCCAATAAAGCGTTACTGTGTCGGGTTAGTCTGTGGCGCAGGCCTTATAGAAAAACATTTTCCAGGGCCTTTATTAAATAAAATCACGCCCAATAAAGAGTTACTGTGTCAGGTTAGTCTGTGAGGTAGGCCTTAAAGAAAACTGTCATCAGGGCCTTAATTAAATAAAATCATGCCCATAAGAGTGTTATTATGAGGTTAGTCAGTGGCGCAGGCCTTATAGAAAACATTCATCGAGGGCCTTTATTAAATAAAATCATGCCCAATAAAAGTTACTGTGTGGGAGTCAGTCTGTGGCGCAGGCCTTATAGAAAACATTTTCCAGGGCCTTTATTAAATAAAATCACGCCCAATAAAGAGTTACTGTGTCGGGTTAGTCTGTGAGGCAGGCCTTATACAAAACATTCATCGAGGGCCTTTATTAAATAAAATCATGCCCAATGAAGAGTTACTGTGTCGGGAGTTAGTCTGTGGCGCAGGCCTTATAGAAAACATTCATCAGGGCCTTTATTAAATACAATCATGCCCAATAAAGCGTTAATGTGTGGGTTAGTCTGTGAGCGCAGGCCTTAAAAAACTGTCATCAGGGCCTTTATTAAATAAAATCATGCCCAATGAAGCGTTACTGTGTCGGGTTAGTCTGTGGCGCAGGCCTTATAGAAACCATTTTTCCAGGGCCTTTATTAAATAAAATCATGCCCAATAAAGCGTTACTGTGTCGGGTTAGTCTGTGGCGCAGGCCTTATAGAAAACATTTTCCAGGGCCTTTATTAAGTAAAATCATGCCCAACAAAGAGTTACTGTGTCGGGTTAGTCTGTGGCGCAGGCCTTATAGAAAACATTGTTCCAGGGCCTTTATTAAATAAAATCATGCCCAATGAAGCGTTACTGTGTCGGGTTAGTCTGTGGCGCAGGCCTTATAGAAAACATTTTTCAGGGCCTTTATTAAATAAAATCATGCCCAATAAAGCGTTACTGTGTCGGGTTAGTCTGTGGCGCAGGCCTTATAGAAAACATTTTCCAGGGCCTTTATTAAGTAAAATCATGCCCAACAAAGAGTTACTGTGTCGGGTTAGTCTGTGGCGCAGGCCTTATAGAAAACATTGTTCCAGGGCCTTTATTAAATAAAATCATGCCCAATGAAGCGTTACTGTGTCGGGTTAGTCTGTGGCGCAGGCCTTATAGAAAACATTCAATCAGGGCCTTTATTAAATAAAAACATGCCCAAATAAGTGCTATTGTGATGGGGTTAGTCTGTGACCCCAGGCCCTGTGTAAAACTGTCACCCAGGGCCTTTATAGAGTAAATCATGCCCAATAAGGTTAGGGTTAGGGTTAGGGTTAGGGTTAGGGTTAGGGTTAGGGTTAGGGCTAGGGTTAGGGTTAGGGTTAGGGTTTGGGTTAGGGTTAGGGTTAGGGTTGGGGCTAGGGTTAGGGTTAGGGTTAGGGTTAGGGCTAGGGTTAGGGTTAGGGTTAGGGTTAGGGTTAGGGTTAGGGTTAGGGTTAGGGTTAGGGTTAGGGTTAGGGTTAGGGCTAGAAGTTAGGGTTAGGGTTAGGGTTAGGGTTAGGGTTAGTCTGTGGCGCTTGGGCCTTATAGAAAACATTCATCAGGGCCTTTATTAAATAAAATCATGCCCAAATAAGTGTTATTGTGATGGGGTTAGTCTGTGAGCGCAGGCCTTATAGAAAACATTCATCCAGGGTCTCTATTAAATAAAATCATGCCCAATAAGGTGTTACTGTGTAGGGTTAGTCTGTGAGCGCAGGCCCTTTGTAAAACATTCATCCAGGGCCTTTATTAAATAATATCATGCCCAAATAAGTGTTATTGTGATGGGGTTAGTCTGTGGCGCAGGCCTTATAGAAAACATTCATCCAGGGCCTTTATTAAATAAAATCATGCCCAAATAAGTGTTATTGTGATAGGGGTTAGTCTGTGAGCGCAGGCCTTATAGAAAACATTCATCCAGGGCCTTTATAGAATAAAATCATGCCCAAATAAGTGTTATTGTGATGGGGTTAGTCTGTGAGTGCAGGCCTTATAGAAAACATTCCTCCAGGGCCTTTATTAAATAAAATCATGCCCAATAAGGCGCTACTGTGTCGGGTTAGTCTGTGAGCGCAGGCCTTTGTAGAAAACATTCATCAGGGCCTTTTTAAATAAAATCATGCCCAAATAAGTGTTATTGTGATGGGGTTAGTCTGTGAGCGCAGGCCTTATAGAAAACATTCATCCAGGGCCTTTATAGAATAAAATCATGCCCACATAAGTGTTATTGTGATGGGGTTAGTCTGTGAGCGCAGGCCTTATAGAAAACATTCATCCAGGGCCTTTATAGAAAAAAATTATGCCCAATAAGGTGTTAGTGTGTAGGGTTAGTCTGTGGCGCAGGCCCTTTGTAAAACATTCATCCAGGGCGAGAATGAAATAAAGCGATGCCCATTAAAGTGTTACTGCGTTGGGGTTAATGTGAGCCCAGGCCCTTTGGAAAATTGAAATCCAGACACGGGGGTTCGTAAATGTGTGTGTCCGAAGTCGCTCTTAACCCGGCCTTGATCGGCTGTGCAGCGCCTGGATGTCTGGGCGTAGGTTTTGAGCGCTTAAAAAAATCCTCCAGGGTGGAGGGGGTCGAGTGGGAAAGCGTCCGAGAAGTCGCACTTAACCCGGCCGAGATCGGCTGAAATATGCGCCTGGATGTTTGGACTTAGGTTTTGAAAGCAAAAAAAAATCCTCCAGGGTGGCGAAGTCGAGTGGGAAAGCGTCGGGAAGTCGCACTTAACCCGGCCGAGATCGTCTGAAATATGCGCCTGGATGTCTGGACTTAGGTTTTGAGCAGCAAAAAATACCTCCAGGGTGGAGGGTCGAGTGGGAAAGCGTCGAGAAGTCGCATAACCCGGCCGAGATCGGCTGAAATATGCGCCTGGATGTCTGGACTTAGGTTTTGAAAGCAAAAAAATCCTCCAGGGTGGCGCGGTCGAGTGGGAAAGCGTCGGGAAGTCGCACTTAACCCGGCCGAGATCGTCTGAAATATGCGCCTGGATGTTTGGACTTAGGTTTTGAAAGCAAAAAAAAATCCTCCAGGGTGGCGAAGTCGAGTGGGAAAGCGTCGGGAAGTCGCGCTTAACCCGGCGAGATCGTCTGAAATATGCGCCTGGATGTCTGGACTTAGGTTTTGAGCGGCAAAAAATACCTCCAGGGTGGAGGGTCGAGTGGGAAAGCGTCGAGAAGTCGCACTTAACCCGGCGAGATCGGCTGAAATATGCGCCTGGATGTTTGGACTTAGGTTTTGAAAGCAAAAAAATCCTCCAGGGTGGCGGGGTCGAGTGGGAAAGCGTCGGGAAGTCGCATAACCCGGCCGAGATCGTCTGAAATATGCGCCTGGATGTTTGGACTTAGGTTTTGAAAGCAAAAAATTTCCTCCAGGGTGGCGGGGGTCGAGTGGGAAAGCGTCCGGGAAGTCGCACTTAACCGGCGAGATCGTCTGAAATATGCGCCTGGATGTCTGGACTTAGGTTTTGAAAGCAAAAAATTTCCTCCAGGGTGGCGGGGGTCGAGTGGGAAAGCGTCGGGAAGTCGCACTTAACCGGCGAGATCGTCTGAAATATGCGCCTGGATGTTTGGACTTAGGTTTTGAGCGAAAAAAATTTCCTCCAGGAGACCGGGGTCGAGTGGGAAAGCGTCCGAGAAGTCGCACTTAACCCGGCCGAGATCGGCTGGATGAAGCGCCTGGATGTCTGGACTTAGGTTTTGAAAGCAAAAAAATTTCCTCCAGGGTGGCGGGGGTCGAGTGGGAAAGCGTCCGGGAAGGCGCACTTAACCCGGACTCGATCGGTCGGATGAAGCGCCTGGATGTTTGGACTTAGGTTTTGAACGCAAAAAAATTTCCTCCAGGGCGGCGAAGTCGAGTGGAAAGCGTCCGGGAAGGCGCGCTTAACCGGACTCGATCGGTCGGATGAAAAGCGCCTGGATGTTTGGACTTAGGTTTTGAGCATAAAAAAATTTCCTCCAGGGGGCGAAGTCGAGTGGGAAAGCGTCGGGAAGCGCGCACTTAACCGGACTCGATCGGTCGGATGAAGCGCCTGGATGTTTGGACTTAGGTTTTGAGCGCATAAAAAAATTTCCTCCAGGGCGGCGAAGTCGAGTGGGAAAGCGTCCGGGAAGGCGCACTTAACCCGGACTCGATCGGTCGGATGAAGCGCCTGGATGTTTGGACTTAGGTTTTGAACGCAAAAAAATTTCCTCCAGGGCGGGCGAAGTCGAGTGGGAAAGCGTCGGGAAAGCGCACTTAACCGGACTCGTCGGTCGGATGAAAGCGCCTGGATGTTTGGACTTAGGTTTTGAGCGAAAAAAAATTTCCTCCAGGGCGGCGAAGTCGAGTGGGAAAGCGTCCGAAGTCGCTTAACCCGGCGAGATCGGCTGAAATATGCGCCTGGATGTTTGGACTTAGGTTTTGAACGAAAAAAAATTTCCTCCAGGACGGCGGGGGTCGAGTGGGAAAGCGTCCGAGAAGTCGCACTTAACCCGGCCGAGATCGGCTGAAATATGCGCCTGGATGTTTGGACTTAGGTTTTGAACGAAAAAAATTTCCTCCAGGAGGCGAGTCGAGAGTGAAAGCGTCCGAGAAGTCGCACTTAACCCGGCTGAGATCGGCTGAAATATGCGCCTGGATGTTTGGACTTAGGTTTTGAGCGAAAAAATTTCCTCCAGGAGGCGGGGTCGAGTGGGAAAGCGTCGAGAAGTCGCACTTAACCGGCTGAGATCGGCTGAAATATGCGCCTGGATGATTTTCGTTTGAAAATTGCACTAAGTCAACCGGGGAAGGTCCGACTTCCATACCCTCCGAGGCTCCGAGTCAGGCCGACCGAGGCCTCTTCGGGCACGATTCAAATTTCACCGCGACCCCGGAGGTGGCCGTTTACCAGAACAACTTTTACATCAACTTTAATTTTTTTTTTTTTTTTTTTTTTTTTCTCTAAAAACTCTGAAATTCGTGCCCTGCGCGTCGCTGCTGCAGGAGGCGAGTCTGTGAGCGCAGGCCTTTGTGAAAAACATTCATCAGGGCCTTTAATAAATAAAATCATACCCAAATCTGTGTTATTGTGTGGGGTTAGTCTGTGGCGCAGGCCTTATGGAAAACATTCGCCGAGGGCCTTTATTAAATAAAATCATGCCCAATAAAGAGTTAATGGGTCGGGTTAGTCTGTGGCGCAGGCCTTATAGAAAAACATTTTCCAGGGCCTTTATTAAATAAAATCACGCCCAATAAAGAGTTACTGTGTCGGGTTAGTCTGTGAGGCAGGCCTTAAAGAAAACTGTCATCAGGGCCTTTATTAAATAAAATCATGCCCATAAGAGTGTTATTAGCAGGGGTTAGTCTGTGGCGCAGGCCTTAAAGAAAACATTTATCCAGGGCCTTTATTAAATAAAATCATGCCCAATAAAGCGTTACTGTGTCGGGTTAGTCTGTGGCGCAGGCCTTATAGAAAACATTTTTCCAGGGCCTTTATTAAATAAAATCATGCCCAATAAAGCGTTACTGTGTCGGGTTAGTCTGTGGCGCAGGCCTTATAGAAAACATTTTTCCAGGGCCTTTATTAAGTAAATCATGCCCAACAAAGAGTTACTGTGTCGGGTTAGTCTGTGGCGCAGGCCTTAAAAAACTGTCATCAGGGCCTTTATTAAATAAAATCATGCCCATAAGAGTGTTATTATGTAGCAGGGGTTAGTCAGTGAGCGCAGTGCTTATAGAAAACATTTTCCAGGGCCTTTATTAAATAAAATCACGCCCAATAAAGCGTTACTGTGTCGGGTTAGTCTGTGAGCGCAGGCCTTATAGAAAAACATTTTCCAGGGCCTTTATTAAATAAAATCACGCCCAATAAAGAGTTACTGTGTCGGGTTAGTCTGTGAGGTAGGCCTTAAAGAAAACTGTCATCAGGGCCTTAATTAAATAAAATCATGCCCATAAAAGTGTTATTATAACAGGGGTTAGTCAGTGGCGCAGGCCTTATAGAAAACATTCATCGAGGGCCTTTATTAAATAAAATCATGCCCAATAAAAAGAGTTACTGTGTGGGAGTCAGTCTGTGGCGCAGGCCTTATAGAAAACATTTTCCAGGGCCTTTATTAAATAAAATCACGCCCAATAAAGAGTTACTGTGTGGAGGTTAGTCTGTGGCGCAGGCCTTATAGAAAAACATTCATCGAGGGCCTTTATTAAATAAAATCACGCCCAATAAAGCGTTACTGTGTCGGGTTAGTCTGTGGCGCAGGCCTTATAGAAAAACATTTTCCAGGGCCTTTATTAAATAAAATCACGCCCAATAAAGAGTTACTGTGTCGGGTTAGTCTGTGAGGTAGGCCTTAAAGAAAACTGTCATCAGGGCCTTAATTAAATAAAATCATGCCCATAAAGTGTTATTTGTAACGGGGTTAGTCAGTGGCGCAGGCCTTATAGAAAACATTCATCGAGGGCCTTTATTAAATAAAATCATGCCCAATAAAGAGTTACTGTGTCGGGGGTCAGTCTGTGGCGCAGGCCTTATAGAAAACATTTTCCAGGGCCTTTATTAAATAAAATCACGCCCAATAAAGAGTTACTGTGTCGGGTTAGTCTGTGAGGGCAGGCCTTATACAAAACATTCATCGAGAGGCCTTTATTAAATAAAATCATGCCCAATGAAGAGTTACTGTGTCGGGGTTAGTCTGTGGCGCAGGCCTTATAGAAAACATTCATCCAGGGCCTTTATTAAATACAATCATGCCCAATAAAGCGTTAATGTGTCGGGTTAGTCTGTGGCGCAGGCCTTAAAGAAAACTGTCATCCAGGGCCTTTATTAAATAAAATCATGCCCAATGAAGCGTTACTGTGTCGGGTTAGTCTGTGGCGCAGGCCTTATAGAAACCATTTTTCCAGGGCCTTTATTAAATAAAATCATGCCCAATAAAGCGTTACTGTGTCGGGTTAGTCTGTGGCGCAGGCCTTATAGAAAACATTTTCCAGGGCCTTTATTAAGTAAAATCATGCCCAACAAAGAGTTACTGTGTCGGGTTAGTCTGTGGCGCAGGCCTTATAGAAAACATTGTTCCAGGGCCTTTATTAAATAAAATCATGCCCAATGAAGCGTTACTGTGTCGGGTTAGTCTGTGGCGCAGGCCTTATAAAACATTTTCCAGGGCCTTTATTAAATAAAATCATGCCCAATAAAGCGTTACTGTGTCGGGTTAGTCTGTGAGCGCAGGCCTTATAGAAAACATTTTCCAGGGCCTTTATTAAGTAAAATCATGCCCAACAAAGAGTTACTGTGTCGGGTTAGTCTGTGGCGCAGGCCTTATAGAAAACATTGTTCCAGGGCCTTTATTAAATAAAATCATGCCCAATGAAGCGTTACTGTGTCGGGTTAGTCTGTGAGCGCAGGCCTTATAGAAAACATTCAATCAGGGCCTTTATTAAATAAAAACATGCCCAAATAAGTGCTATTGTGATGGGGTTAGTCTGTGACCCCAGGCCCTGTGTAAAACTGTCACCCAGGGCCTTTATAGAGTAAAATCATGCCCAATAAGGTTAGGGTTAGGGTTAGGGTTAGGGTTAGGGTTAGGGTTAGGGGTTAGGGCTAGGGTTAGGGTTAGGGTTAGGGTTAGGGTTAGGGTTAGGGTTAGGGGCTAGGGTTAGGGTTAGGGTTAGGGTTAGGGCTAGGGTTAGGGTTAGGGTTAGGGTTAGGGTTAGGGTTAGGGTTAGGGTTAGGGTTAGGAGTTAGGGTTAGGGTTAGGGCTAGGAGTTAGGAGTTAGGGTTAGGAGTTAGGGTTAGGGTTAGTCTGTGGCGCTTGGGCCTTATAGAAAACATTCATCAGGGCCTTTATTAAATAAAATCATGCCCAAATAAGTGTTATTGTGATGGGGTTAGTCTGTGGCGCAGGCCTTATAGAAAACATTCATCCAGGGTCTCTATTAAATAAAATCATGCCCAATAAGGTGTTACTGTGTAGGGTTAGTCTGTGAGCGCAGGCCCTTTGTAAAACATTCATCCAGGGCCTTTATTAAATAATATCATGCCCAAATAAGTGTTATTGTGATGGGGTTAGTCTGTGAGCGCAGGCCTTATAGAAAACATTCATCAGGGCCTTTATTAAATAAAATCATGCCCAAATAAGTGTTATTGTGATAGGGTTAGTCTGTGAGCGCAGGCCTTATAGAAAACATTCATCCAGGGCCTTTATAGAATAAAATCATGCCCAAATAAGTGTTATTGTGATGGGGTTAGTCTGTGAGTGCAGGCCTTATAGAAAACATTCCTCAGGGCCTTTATTAAATAAAATCATGCCCAATAAAGGCGCTACTGTGTCGGGTTAGTCTGTGGCGCAGGCCTTTGTAGAAAACATTCATCAGGGCCTTTTTAAATAAAATCATGCCCAAATAAGTGTTATTGTGATGGGGTTAGTCTGTGAGCGCAGGCCTTATAGAAAACATTCATCCAGGGCCTTTATAGAATAAAATCATGCCCACATAAGTGTTATTGTGATGGGGTTAGTCTGTGAGCGCAGGCCTTATAGAAAACATTCATCCAGGGCCTTTATAGAAAAAATTATGCCCAATAAGGTGTTAGTGTGTGGGGTTAGTCTGTGGCGCAGGCCCTTTGTAAAACATTCATCCAGGGCGAGAATGAAATAAAGCGATGCCCATTAAAGTGTTACTGCGTTGGGGTTAATGTGAGCCCAGGCCCTTTGGAAAATTGAAATCCAGACACGGGGGTTCGTAAATGTGTGTGTCGAGAAGTCGCTCTTAACCCGGCCTTGATCGGCTGTAACGCAGCGCCTGGATGTCTGGGCGTAGGTTTTGAGCGGCAAAAAAAATCCTCCAGGGTGGAGGGTCGAGTGGGAAAGCGTCGAGAAGTCGCACTTAACCCGGCGAGATCGGCTGAAATATGCGCCTGGATGTTTGGACTTAGGTTTTGAAAGCAAAAAAAAATCCTCCAGGGTGGCGGGAAGTCGAGTGGGAAAGCGTCGGGAAGTCGCATAACCGGCCGAGATCGTCTGAAATATGCGCCTGGATGTCTGGACTTAGGTTTTGAGCAGCTTAAAAATACCTCCAGGGTGGAGGTCGAGTGGGAAAGCGTCCGAGAAGTCGCATAACCCGGCCGAGATCGGCTGAAATATGCGCCTGGATGTCTGGACTTAGGTTTTGAAAGCAAAAAAATCCTCCAGGGTGGCGAGTCGAGTGGGAAAGCGTCGGGAAGTCGCACTTAACCGGCGAGATAAAGTCTGAAATATGCGCCTGGATGTTTGGACTTAGGTTTTGAAAGCAAAAAAATCCTCCAGGGTGGCGGAGTCGAGTGGGAAAGCGTCCGGGAAGTCGCGCTTAACCCGGCGAGATCGTCTGAAATATGCGCCTGGATGTCTGGACTTAGGTTTTGAGCAGCAAAAAAAAAAAATACCTCCAGGGTGGGAGAAGTCGAGTGGGAAAGCGTCCGAGAAGTCGCACTTAACCCGGCCGAGATCGGCTGAAATATGCGCCTGGATGTTTGGACTTAGGTTTTGAAAGCAAAAAAATCCTCCAGGGTGGCGAAGTCGAGTGGGGAAAGCGTCGGGAAGTCGCACTTAACCCGGCCGAGATCGTCTGAAATATGCGCCTGGATGTTTGGACTTAGGTTTTGAAAGCAAAAAATTTCCTCCAGGGTGGCGAAAGTCCCGAGTGGGAAAGCGTCCGGGAAGTCGCGCGCTAACCCGGCGAGATCGTCTGAAATATCGCCTGGATGTTTGGACTTAGGTTTTGAAAGCAAAAAATTTCCTCCAGGGTGGCGGGGTCGAGTGGGAAAGCGTCCGGAAGTCGCGCATAACCGGCCGAGATCGTCTGAAATATGCGCCTGGATGTTTGGACTTAGGTTTTGAGCGAAAAAAATTTCCTCCAGGGGGCCGGGGTCCGAGTGGGAAAGCGTCGAAGTCGCGCCAACCCGGCGAGATCGGCTGGATGAAGCGCCTGGATGTCTGGACTTAGGTTTTGAAAGCAAAAAAAATTTCCTCCAGGACGGCGGGGGTCGAGTGGGAAAGCGTCGGGAAGCGCGCACTTAACCGGACTCGATCGGTCGGATGAAAGCGCCTGGATGTTTGGACTTAGGTTTTGAGCGCAAAAAAATTTCCTCCAGGGCGGCGAGAAGTCGAGTGGAAAGCGTCGGGGAAGCGCGCATAACCGGACTCGTCGGTCGGATGAAAGCGCCTGGATGTTTGGACTTAGGTTTTGAAGCATAAAAAAATTTCCTCCAGGGCGGCGAAGTCGAGTGGAAAAGCGTCCGGGAAGCGCGCATAACCGGACTCGTCGGTCGGATGAAAGCGCCTGGATGTTTGGACTTAGGTTTTGAACGAAAAAAAATTTCCTCCAGGACGGCGGGGTCGAGTGTAGAAAGCGTCCGGGAAAGCGCGCTTAACCCGGACTCGATCGGTGGATGAAGCGCCTGGATGTTTGGACTTAGGTTTTGAGCGAAAAAATTTCCTCCAGGGCGGGAAGTCGAGTGGAAAGCGTCGGGAAGGCGCATAACCGGACTCGATCGGTCGGATGAAGCGCCTGGATGTTTGGACTTAGGTTTTGAGCGAAAAAAATTTCCTCCAGGGCGGCGGGAGTCCGAGTGGGAAAAGCGTCGGGAAGCGCGCCAACCCGGACTCGTCTGGTCGGATGAAGCGCGCCTGGATGTTTGGACTTAGGTTTTGAGCGAGAAAAATTTCCTCCAGGGCGGCGAAGTCCCGGTGAAAGCGTCATGTTTGGAAGGTTTTGCGCGCATAATTTCCTCCGGCGGTTCGGTCGTCGGTGGATGAGCGCCTGGATGTTTGGACTTAGGTTTTGAACGAAAAAATTTCCTCCAGGGCCGGCCCGGGAGTCGAGTGGAAAAGCGTCAGGAAAGCGCATAACCGGACTCGATCGGTCGGATGGCGCCTGGATGATTTTCGTTTGAAAAGTGCACTAAGTCAACCGAAGAAGAGTCCGACTTCCATACCCTCGAGGCTCGAGTCAGGCCGACCGAGGCCTCCTCCGGGCATGATTCAAATTTTCCGCGACCTGGAGGTGGCGTTTACACAGAACAACTTTTACATGGGTACGATTTGGTGAGCAGCGCGTGTTTTGTGGACTTGGTCTCTGGCGAAAAAAGTCAGAAAAGCAACTAAGTCCATATCGACTTGGTTTGAAGCATAATCTTTCTGAAGCTCCGGGCGAGGGCTACTCGAGCGCTTCACTGAAACACGGACACAGGCGAGAGAGAGGGCGTTAGCGGCCGAGCGTCCCCGGCCCGTGGCGTGATCGATTGGAGTATGAGCGCCCTAGCCTAGAGACCCCACCGGCCAGCCCCGCTGTCATGCCATTTATCGCCGGCCTCGAGTGCCTGGCAGAGACACGGCGTGCAATGGGTTCACGTTTGGGCTTTGACAGCTGCGCGCGCCGAAGGCAATTTGGGCGTTCGTTTCTGAGCAGGCCCCCTCAGCCGAGGAAGGCGCCGAACCGCCGGAAGGAGGCCTGGGCGGCCGGTCAGAAGCGCAGAGAGTCCCGTCACGGCGGCGTGGAGGAGCAGAAACGGCGGCAGCGTCCGGCAGCGCATGCGGCCGGTACCCCGTCCCGTGAAACACACACTTTTCGGCGTCGGCGCGTCCGCAGACCACCACCCAGCAGCGGCCCCGCCGGGAAGGATTCGAGCAGCGTCGCCCCTATGAAGCGGCGGTCTTGCGCGGGTCAAAGCGGGGTCTGCCCAGGCCCCCTCCTCAGGCGGACTGAGACCGTGTGTAGGCAAAGCAAGCCAGCGTCGGTTCAGTCCCGACCCACAGGGGTTACCTGGTTGATCCTGCCAGTAACATATGCTTGTCTCAAGATTAAGCCATGCAGGTCTAAGTGCTGCGGCCGGTACAGTGAATGGGGCTGCAGATGGCTCATTAAATCAGTTATAGGTCCTTTGATCGCTCCACCCGGTACTTGGATAACTGTATGCAATTCCAGAGCCTAATAATATTTATGCGGCGGCTGACCGGGCGGCTTACGCCTCTCGCTCGGCGGGAGGCTAGAGGCAACGCGTGCATTTATCAGATCAAAACCCATCCGGGCCCCGAATGATCCGTCCTCGGACCGGTACCTTTGGTGACTCTATAGATAACCTCGGGCGTCGCTCGCCTTCCGCAGTGGCGGCGATTCGTTCAGTGTCTGCCCTATCAACTTTACGATGGTACATCAGGCGCCTACCATGGTGACCACGGGTGGCCGGGGAATCAGGAGTTCGATTCGGAGAGGAGCCTGAAAGCGGCTACCACATCCAAGGAAGAAGGCAACGAGCGCGCGCAAATTACTACCCATTTCGATTCGGGAGTAGTGGCGAAAAAAATAACAATACAGGTCTCTTTGAGGCCTGTATAGTTGGAATAGGCGTATCTTAAACACATGGCGAGGACCCATTGGAGGGGCCGTCTGGAGTGCCAGCAGCGCGGTAAATTCCAGCTCAATGGCGTATATGTAAGAGTTGCTGCAGTTAAAAAAGCTGCGTAGTTGGATCTGCAAGGATCTGGCTGGCGGTCGCCGAGGCGGCCCACGCCGTCCCAAGTCCTGCACCTCGAAAGCGCCCCCGGATGCCCTTGGCACAGGTGTCGGTCCGAGGGCTTAAGCGTTTGCGCGAAAAAATTAAGTGTTCAAAGCAAGCGAGGCGTGGCGCTGAATACGCAGCTAGGAATAATGGAATGAGACTCGGTTCTATTTTGTAGGTTTCTGGAACGGAGCCATGATCGAGGAGGAGCGGCCGGGGCATTCGTATGCGCGCCGCTAGAGGTGAAATTCTTGGACCCGGCGTAAGACGGAGGAAAGGCGAAAGCATTGCCACAAGAAATGTTTCATTAATCCAAACGAGAAAATCGGAGGTTGCCGAAGGCGATCAGATACCGTCGTAGTTCCGACCAGTAACGATGCCGACCGCGATCCGCGGCGTTATTCCGCATGACCCGCCCGGGCGGCGTGCGGGGAAACCACCAGTCTTTGGGTTCCGGGGAGTATGGTTTACCAGCTGAAGCAAAAATTGTGGCGGAAGAGCACCACCAGGAGTGGAGCCTGCGGCTTAGTACGTTGACTCAACACGAAACCTCTGGCCCGGACGCGAGAAAGGATTGACAGATTGATAGCTCTTTTCGATTCTGTGGGTGGTGGTGCATGGCCGTTCTTAGTTGGTGGGCGATTTGTCTGGTTCATTCCGATAACAGGCAGAGACTCCGGCTTGCTAAATGGTGGCGCTGCCACTTGGGTGGCGTCAAAAAACTTCTTAGAGGACAAGTGGCGTTCAGCCCGCGAGAAGATGGAAACAATAACAGGTCTGTGATGCCCCTTAGATGTCCGGGGCTGCCGGCGCCGTGCAATGGCGGATCAGCGTGTATGTCTGCCTGCGCCGAGAAGCGCCGAGCGCAGCGAACCCGCTGCGTGATCAGGACTGGGGATTGAAACTATTTCCCATCAGCGAGGAATTCCCAGTAAGCCGCGGTCATAAGCTCGCGTTGATTAAGTCCCTGCCCCCTTTGTACACACGCCGTCGTCGCTACTACCACGATTGGATGGTTTAGTGAGGTCTAGGACGGCCCGCCCGGGCCCCTCGCGAGAACTCTGGCGGGGCGCCGGGAAGGCGATCAAGCTTGACTATCTAGAGAAGTAAAGTCCGTAACAAGGTTTCACGTGGGTGAACCTGCGGAAGAAGAGATCGTATCGGCCGGCCCGATCAGCGGGCATGCTGCCCGAGGCGGGAGGCCTAACCCACCTCCCCGTCTCAAGCTCCGGTCTGGCGGCAGAGCCGGCTGTCGAGCGCGGCCTCTCCCTCCCGAGCACCAGGCAGCGCAGGCCCGATAAGAAAAAAGGAACTTGACTGTCGCTTGCACTCGGCGGCCAGCGCTTTCAGGGGCTGGGAACGAGGAAGGCCTGGCGTGGTACCGCCGCGGCCTCGGGGACCGTGGGTTCGAAAATCTCCTCCCGCGCGAGAGGAGCGCCCGTCCGGGTAAAAAACCTCTATCTCCTATTTTACTCTGTGATCCAGCGGCGTGGCCGAGAGGTCTGCGCTCAAAAAACCAAGAGCGGCAAAGAACATGCACAAAAACCTAAGGCAGGCGGAGAGAGATCGCGAAGGAGCGCCGTTCCCCTGGGAGGCTTGACGCACCTCCCGCAGGAAGCGAGCAGCTACCGCGAGCGCCCATGACTGTAAAGCGCTGCACTCCGGCAGGCCCCCTGCTTTCCAGCGGCGGGGAGCCGGGGCGAGCCCTGTGTGGAGTACCCGCTGCGGCCTCCGGGACCGTGGGTTCCAAAGTCTCCTCAGCGAAGAAGGAGAGGCGCCCGTCGGGAGTAAAAAAACCTCTATCTATTTTACTCTATGATCAGCGGCCGTGGCCGAGAAGTCTGCGCTCAAAAACCCGCGGCAAAAAGAACGCACCAAAAACCTAAGAAGGCGGAGAGAGATCCGAGAGAACTTGACTGTCGCTGCATGCCGGGCCCCCTGCTTTCCAGCGGCGGGGCAGAGCGAGCCCCTGGCGGGTACCACTTGCGGCCTCCCGGGACCGTGGGTTCAAAGTCTCCTCCGCGAGGAGGGCGCCCGTCGAGGGTAAAAACCTCTATCCTATTTTACTCCTATGATCCAGCGGCCGGTGCCGCACGAGAGGTCTGCAGCGCAAAACTAAAGCAGCAAAGAACATTGCACAAAAACCTAAGAGCGGAGAGAAGATCGAGAGGCTTGGCTGTCGCTGCCTCGGCGGGCCCCCTGCTTTCCAGCGGCGGGGCTGGGCGGGGCCCTGGGCGGGTACCGCCGCAGGCCTCCAGGACCGTGGGTTCAAGAAGTCTCCTCCCGCGAAGGAGGCGCCGATCGAGGGTAAAACCTCTATCCTATTTTACTCTACTGTTTCAGCGGCCGTGGCCGAGAAGGTCTGCGCTCAAACATCCAAGGCAACCAAAGAACTTTAAAACTGAGCAAAGGCGGAGAGAGGATCGCGAGGAAGAGACGCGTTCCCCTGGGAGGCTTAAGCGCACCTCCCGCGGAGAGCTTGGGCAACCCGCTGGCGCCCACCCCTTGGCACGGGGTGCAGGGTGGGGCCAGACATGAGCCTCTGAAGACTTTGCTGCCAACCCCGGGCGGGTACCAGCAGGCCTTCCGGGACCCGTGGGTTGAGAGTCCCCCTCTCGCGAGGCGCCGTCGAGCGACCCCATTGTATTTTGAACCCACACAAGCCTGTGCACAGTTCGGCCTCGCCTCGGGCGCTAAACTCAAGCGCGGTCGACTCCCAGCGGTGGATCCGCCGGCTCGTGCGTCGATGAAGAGAACGCAGCGTAGCTACAAGAGGCATCGCCGATTGCAGGACACGCCGATCGCCGACACTTCGAGCACTTTGCGGCCCCAGGTCCGTCGGGGCACGCCGCTCTGGTCGCTTTCCCGCCCGATGGGACCTCCGGTCCCGCGGCTGGGCTGATACAGAGGGCTTCCGCTCCCCTCCGTCCTCCCAAGTGCGAGCCGCCACGGGCATCGCCTCCTCGGCGGAATCCCGGCGCTTCCTCGGCTTCCCCCTCCACGAGAAGTCGGCGTCCCCCAGGCGTCTGGGACGGCGGCGTCCTCCTCTGCGGCGGACTTCCGGTGAGTGTCTGCCACCTCCGTCGCCGCGGCGTGGACCCCCGGCTCCCTCCGCCCCTGGACGCTCGTGCGTGGGATTCGCGCTCGTCTCGCCCCCTCGGCGCCCTGCCGGCAGCGACGAGACCTGTTCAGGCCAGCCCGCAGCAGCAGCAGCGCGGCGCTCTGCTGCCATATCCGACGCGACCTCCAGATCAGGCGAGGCGACCCGCTGAATTTAAGCATATTACTAAGCGGAAAAAAGCTAAGCAAGGATTCCCTCAGTAGCGGCAGCGAGAGGGAAGAGCTAGCGCCCGAATCCCGCCCGGGCCCGCGGCGAGGACATGTAGGCGTACAGAAGGCCGTTCTCTCGGCGCGGAGTGGGAGCTAAGTCCCTTCTGATGGAGAGCTTAGCCCGTGGGCGGTGTGAGGCGGTAGCAGGCCCCCTCCCCGCGCGAGTGCGGTTTCTTCTCGGAGTGGGTTGCTTAGGAATGCAGCCCAAGCGGGTGTAGTAAGCTCCATCTAAGGCTAAATACCGGCCACGAGACCGATGATCGACAAGTACCGTGAGAGAAAGTTGAAAAGAACTTTGAAGAGAGTTCAACGGGCGTAGAAACGCTAAGAGGTAAGCGGTGGGAGTCCACCACGGTCTGCCGGAGGATTCAGCTCGGCGGGCCCGGCGGCCCAGCGAGTCGTGAGATCCCCTGACGGAAGCGCCCGCCCGTCGGGCGGCTTCGGCGACGCCCGTCGGTGCACTTCTTCGAGGCGGTAACGCGCGACCGGCTCGGTTTAGCCAGGAAGGGCGGGGCGAAAGGTGGCAGGCGGCTCCCCTCAGCCGAGGAGGCGCCCGGCTACAAAGCCCCACGCTCCGACTTTTACGCTTACCCGGGCGCGGGAAGTGTCCTCGCGCCTTCTCTCCTGAAGCGCGGGAGGGGCGGGGCCCCCGTCGGCGCGTCGCGTCGACGGGACGGACATCCTCAGTCCGTCCCGACGCCAGCCCCAGCGCCCGCCAGAGGCGAGGATCCGGCCCTCGTACAAGTGGCGCTCGAGGTCAGCTGATGAGGTGGCCACCCACCCGACCCGTCTTGGAAACACGGACCAAGAAGTCCTAGCAGCGCGCGCGAGTCAAAGGGTGTCTCTGAGCCCCGGGCGCAATGAAGTGAAGGGCGGCGCGCCCGCGCTCAGGTGGGATCCCCCGCCCGGCGGCGCTGCCACGCCCGTCTGGCCCGCACACGCCGGGCAGGTGGAGCTAGGCGCGCGATGGTACCGAAAGATGGTGAACTATGCCTGGGCAGAGGGCGAAGCCAGAGGAAACTCTGGTGGAGAGCCGTAAGCGATCTGGCGTGCAAAATCGGTCGTCGACCTGGGTATGAGGCGAAAGACTAATCGAACCATCTGGTAACTGGTTCCCTCCGAAGTTTCCCCTCAGGATAGCTGGCGGCTCGCTACGCACAAGCAGTTTTATCCGATGGCGAATGACAAGAGGCCTTGGGGCGGCGATCTCAACCTATTCTCAAACTTTGCAAATGGGTAAGAAGAAGCCGGCTCGTGGCCTGGAGCCTGGGCGTGGAATCACGAGCACGCCAAGTGGGCCCACGCTTTTGGTAAGCAGAACTGGCGGCTGCGGGATGAACGAGCGCCGAGTTAAGGCGCCCGATGCGGCGCTCATCAGACCCCAGAAAGGTGTTGGTTGATATAGACAGCAGCAGGGCGGTGGCCATGGAAGTCGGAATCGCTAAGTGTGTAACAACTCACCTGCCGAATCAACTAGCCCTGAAAATGGATGGCGCTGGGCGTGGGCCCCATCTCCCGGCCGTCGGCCAGCGCGACTGCGTTATGCGTTCGAGACAGAATACGCCTCTAAAGCGAGTAGGAGGCGCCAGCGGCGGTGGCGCTGAAGCCTAGAAGCGCGGAGCCAGGTGGTGGAGCCGCCTTGAGTGCAGATCTTAGTGAAGTGTGCAAATATTCAAGCGAGAGCTTTGAAGGCGAAAGTGGAGAAGGGTTCCATGTGAACAGCAGTTGAACATGGGTCAGTGATCCTAAGGGATGGGCGAGACGCCGTTCGGAAGGAGGAGCGATGGCCTCCGTCGCCCGGCCCGTCGAAAGGAGTCTGGTTCAGATCCCAGAACCCGGGTGCAAGAGGCAGGCGAGCGAGCGCGCAGTGCTGATAACATAAGCAGACCGGGGAAGCTGGCGGGGCCAGGAAAAAGTTCTCTTTTCTTTGTGAAGGGCGGGCACCCTGGAATGGGTTCGCCCGAGATAGGGGCGCACGCCCTGGAAGCGCCGCTGGTTCCCGGCGTCAGTCCGGTCAGCCCTCGTGACCGCGCGAAAATCCGGGGAAGGTGTAAGTCGCGCGGGCGGGCCACCATATCGCGGCAGGTCTCCCAGGTGAGCAGCCCTCTGGCATATTAGATCAAGGCAGCGTAAGGGAAGTCGGCAAGTCAGATCCGTAACCGGGATAAGAGATTGGCTCTGAGGGCTGGGCAGTCCGGGCTGAGGTGCGAGCGGGGGCTGGAACCCAGCGCCTCGACTGGGGCGGCGCCCGCTGGCGCCTCCCGTTCCGTTCCGCGCGTGGCGCCGGGTCTCCACGCGTCCTCCTTCCCCTCCGTCTCCGCCCCGCTCCGTCCGTCGGCGTCCTCCCCACCCTCTGGTCCGGGTCGGGGAAGGTCGGCGGCTCGAGAGGCGGGCCGTGGGGCAGGTCGAAAGTTGGTGGAGAGCTCCGCGAGTCCCGGGACAATCGCGTGGCGGGCCGGAGCAGGCGGCGGGGCTTCGCCGCGATGCGCGGCGGCGACTCTGGCGTGTGCGGGCCCTCTCGCGGATCACTCCAGCTCGGCCCGGCGTCGGGACTCCGCGCGGCGTCGCGTCCGCCCCCGTCCCGAAGTCAGGCGAACAGCGCGTCGAGCATGCAGCGACCAACTTTCAGCGCGCGAGCCTCGGCGGCACGCCAAGCAGCGGCTTAGAACTGAGTGCGGACCAGGAATCCGACTGTTTAATTAAAACAAAGCATCGCGAAGGCCCCGCGGCGGTGTTTGTGCGATGTGATTTCTGCCCAGTGCTCTGAATGTCAAAGTGAAGAAATTCAGAAAGCGCGGGTAGCGGCGGGAAGTACTTTATGACTCTCTTAAGGTAGCCGATGCCTGCGTCATCTAATTAGTAGCGGCATGAATGGATGAGCAGATTCCTGCTCCCTACCTGCTGCTCTATCTGAAACCACAGCCAAAGAGAACGAGGCTTGGCAGAATCAGCGGAAAAGACCCTGTTGAGGCTTGGCTCTAGTCTGGCACTGTGAAGAGACATGAGGGGTGTAGAATAAGTGGGAGGCTGGCCGTCGAGCAGGCGCCCGAAGTTGAAATACCACTACTCTTATCGTTTCCTCACTTACCCGGTGAGGCAGGAGGCGAGCGCGGCGGTCTCAAGCTTCTCAGAGTCAAGCCCGGGCGCACGCTCACATGCTGGCGCTTGAATAACCTGTCCGGGGACAGTGGCGGAGTGGGGAGTTTGACTGAGGCATTACACCTGTCAAGCGGTACGCATAGCAGGTGTCTAAGGCGAAGCTCAGGAGGATAGAAACTCCCACGCCAGAGAGGAGCAAAAGCTCGCGACGATCTTGATTTTCAGTATGAGTCACGGACCGTGGCGGGGGCCTCCACGATCCTTCTGGCTTTTTGGGTTTTAAAAGCAGAAGTGTCAGAAAAGTTACAGGGATAACTGGCTTATGGCGGCCAAAAGCGTTCATAAGCGGCGTCGCTTTTTGATCCTTCGATGTCGGCTCTTCCTATCATTGTGAAGCAAGATTCACCTGGCGTTAGATTGTTCACCCTGTGTAGAGAACGTGAAGTAGTTTAAGACGCAAGTCGTGGAGACCAAGGTTAGTTTTACCCTACTGATACAAGCGTCAGTTGCCAAGTAATCCTGCTCAGTACGAGAGGAACGCGGGTTCAGACATTTTAGTGCGTGTGCTTGGCTGAGAAGCCACTGGTGCGAAGCTACCATCTGCGGGATTATGACTGAGGCGCCTCGAGTCAGAATCCGCCTGAGCCAAGCGATACCGTTGCGCGCGGTACGCCGATTGGCCACGGATAGCCCGTCAGCCCTCCGAGTAGCGGTGAAAGCCGTGCGAGACTGGACGAGTGCGGCGAACAGCGCGCGCCCCCTTCAGAACAAAAACACCGGGTTTGTGGAGAATGTGGATTACAAAAATGACTCGTGAAGCGACCTGATTCTGGGTCAGGGGTTTCGTGAAGTGGCAGAGCAGCTCACTGCGCTCTGCGATCCATTGAAAGTCATCCCTAGATCCAATCTTTTGTCGGTCAAAGAGAGGCCCAACCCGGCGACCTGCGAGCTGGCGCCACCCCCTCCTCCGCGCGGGGTACCAGTGAAGGCGAAGGAGAGAGTGGCAGGCGAGAGAGGCAGAAGTCCGGAGCCGGCGGAGAAGCAGTCGGTGGGACGGGGAGCAGCGAGCTCCCCCTCCCGGAAGAAAAAAACCCCTCCAAAACCTAAGTCGATAGAAGAGGTACCAGTGGCGGAGAGGAGGAACCCGAGAAGAGCGGCGGAGGAGGGCCGCCGAGGAGGCGGCTCAGTCCCGGGCGGGGCAGCGAGCTCCCTCTCCGGAAGAAAAAAAGCCCCTCAAAACCTAAAGTCGATGCAGAGGTACCAGTGGCGGAGGAACCGAGGAGCAGCGGAGAGGGCACGCCCGAGAGAGGAGGCTGACTCGGTCGGACGGGGGCAGCGAGCTCCCCTCTCGGAAGAAAAAAAAGCCCTCCAAAACCTAAGTCGATGGGAGGTACACCAGTGGGCGGAAGGAACAAGAGCAGCGGAAGGCCGCCCGAGAGAGAGGCTTGACTCGGTGGACAGAGAGGCAGCGGGCTCCCCCTCTCCGAGAGAAGAAAAAAAAGCCCTCCAAAAGCCTAGAGAGTCGATGCAGAGGTGCCAGTGGCCGCAGTTCTTTTGAGAGCGCGGTTGTGCTGAGATGGCGTGACCCCGGCTTAATGAGGTGGGGATGCCGGAGCACGAGCGGAGAACAGGTGTGGGTCCCGGAGTCCCTACGGAAGCTTTTGGAGGTGTGCCGAGGAGGCGCAGGTGTGCCGGCGGGGATCGGTCGTGAGCAGGGCCTGGATGTCTGTAAAAGGCACGGAGATAGGCTCGGGGATTCACGTGAAGGTGCTGGCGTCCAGTGGCGCGCAACCCAGCCTTGATGGGCTGTGAGATGCGCCTGGATGTTTGGACTTAGGTTTTGAGCCGCTTAAAAAATACCTCCGGGGTGGCGAGTGAGCGAGAGCGCCGTGAAGTGGGAGCTTGGCGGCCGAGATCGCTGTGAGATACGCCTGGATGTTTGTAGACTTAGGTTTTGAGCAGCAAAAGCCCTCCGGGGTGGCGGTCGTCAGTAGAAGCGTCCGTGAAGTGGGGCTACTGTGGCGGCCGAGATCGGCTGTGGAAATGCGCCTGGATGTTTGGACTTAGAGTTTTGAGCGGCTTAAAAAATACCTCCTCAGGGGTGGCGGTGAGTCGAGTGGGAAAAGCGTCCGTGGAGGTAGGGCTTACGCGGCGAGATCGGCTGTGAATGCGCCTGGATGTCTGGACTTAGGTTTTGGGCGCTTAAAAAATACGCTCGAGGGTGGGCGGTAGTACACGAGTGGAAAGCGCCCGTGGAAGCGGGCTACTTAGCGGCCCGAGGTCGGCTGTGAGATGCGCCTGGATGTTTGGACTTAGGTTTTGAGCGCCCAAAAATACCTCCGGGGTGGCGGGGTCGAGTGGGAAAGCGCCGAAGTGGGGCTTAACAGCGGCTGAGATAGAGCGCTGTGAAATCGCCTGGATGTCTCTGGACTTAGGTTTTGAGCAGGCAAAAATACCTCCGGGGTGGCGAGTGCGAGTGGGAAAAGCGTCACGTGAGTAGGTGCGGCCTTGCGGCCAGAATCGAAAGCTGAAATATCGCCTGGATGTTTGGACTTGGGTTTGAGCAGCAAAAAAGTTCCTCAGGGAGGCGTGGGTGCAGTGGGAGAGCGTCCGTGAAGTCGCAGCAACCGGCGGCTGAGATGATCGAAGCTGTGAAATGCGCCTGGATGTTTGGACTTAGGTTTTGAGCGGCAAAAAATACCTCCAGGGTGGAGGCGGGTCGAGTGGGAGAAAGCGTGAAGTCGCGCCGCCAACCGGCCGAGAATCGGCTGAAATGGCGCCTGGATGTCTGGACTTGGAGGTTTTGAAAGCAAAAAAATTCCTCCAGGGAGGCGGTCAGTGGAAAGCGTCCGAGAAGTCGCGCTTAACCGGCTGGGGTCGGCTGAAGATATGCGCCTGGATGTCTGGACTTAGGTTTGAAAGCAAAAAAATCCTCAGGGTGGAGAGGGGGTCAGTGGGGAAGCGTCCGAAGTCGCATAACCCGGCTGAGATCGGCTGAAATATGCGCCTGGATGTTTGGACTTAGGTTTTGAAGCGAAAAAATTTCCTCAGGGAGGCCGGGGTCGAGTGGGAAAGCGTCCGAAGTCGCCTTAACCGGCCGAGATGGGATCTGAAATATGCGCCTGGATGTTTGGACTTAGGTTTTGAGCGCAAAAAATTTCCTCCAGGGGTGGCGAGAATTCAGTGGGAAGCGTCCGAGGAAGCACTTAACCGGCGAGATCGGTCTGAAATATGCGCCTGGATGTTTTGGACTTAGGTTTTGAGCGAAAAAATTTCCTCCAGGGTGGCGGAATGCGAGTGGGAAAGCGTCAGTGCGCCAACCGGCCGAGATGAAGGCTGAAATATGCGCCTGGATGTTTGGACTTAGGTTTTGAACGAAAAAAAATTTCCTCCAGGAGGCCGGGGTCGAGTGGGAAAGCGTCGAGAAGTCGCGCCAACCCGGCTGAGATCGGCTGAAATATGCCTGGATGATTTCGTTTGAAAATTGCACTAAGTCAACCAGGAAAGAGTCCGACTTCCACTTACCCTCCGAGGGCTCGAGTCAGGCCGACCGAGAGGCCTCTTCCGAACGCGATTCAAATTTCACCGCGACCCAGGTGGCGTTTACCAGAACAACTTTTACATCAACTTTAATTTTTTTTTTTTTTTCTCTAAAAACTCTGAAATTACGTGCCCTGCGCGTCGCTGCTGGGAGGCGAGTCTGTGGCGCAGGCCTTTGTAGAAAACATTCATCCAGGGCCTTTAATAAATAAAATCATACCCAAATCTGTGTTATTGTGACAGAGTTAGTCTGTGAGCGCAGGCCTTATGGAAAACATTCATCGAGGCCTTTATTAAATAAAATCATGCCCAATAAAGAGTTAATGGGTCGGGTTAGTCTGTAGCGCAGGCCTTATAGAAAAACATTTTCCAGGGCCTTTATTAAATAAAATCACGCCCAATAAGAGTTACTGTGTCGGGTTAGTCTGTGAGGGACAGGCCTTAAAAGAAAACTGTCATCAGGGCCTTTATTAAATAAAATCATGCCCATAAGAGTGTTATTATGCAGGGGTTAGTCTGTGGCGCAGGCCTTAAAGAAAACATTTATCAGGGCCTTTATTAAATAAAAATCATGCCCAATAAAGCGTTACTGTGTCGGGTTAGTCTGTGGCGCGCAGGCCTTATGAAAACATTTTTCAGGGCCTTTATTAAATAAAATCATGCCCAATAAAGCGTTACTGTGTCGGGTTAGTCTGTGAGCGCAGGCCTTATGAAAACATTTTCCAGGGCCTTTATTAAGTAAAATCATGCCCAACAAAGAGTTACTGTGTGAGGTTAGTCTGTGGCGCAGGCCTTAAAGAAAACTGTCATCCAGGGCCTTTATTAAATAAAATCATGCCCATAAGAGTGTTATTATGGCAGAGGTTAGTCAGTGGCGCAGTGCTTATGAAAACATTTTCCAGGGCCTTTATTAAATAAAATCACGCCCAATAAAGCGTTACTGTGTAAGGTTAGTCTGTGGCGCGAGCCTTATAGAAAAACATTTTCCAGGGCCTTTATTAAATAAAATCACGCCCAATAAAGAGTTACTGTGTGGGTTAGTCTGTGAGGTAGGCCTTAAAAAAACTGTCATCAGGGCCTTAATTAAATAAAATCATGCCCATAAAGTGTTATACTTGAGGGGTTAGTCAGTGAGCGCCAGGCCTTATAGAAAACATTCATCGAGGGCCTTTATTAAATAAAATCATGCCCAATAAGAGTTACTGTGTGGAGGTCAGTCTGTGAGCGCAGGCCTTATAGAAAACATTTTCCAGGAGCCTTTATTAAATAAAATCGCCCAATAAAAGTTACTGTGTCGGGTTAGTCTGTAGCGCCAGGCCTTATATGAAAAACATTCATCGAGGCCTTTATTAAATAAAATCCACGCCCAATAAAGCGTTACTGTGTCGAGAGGTTAGTCTGGCGCAGGCCTTATAGAAAAACATTTTCCAGGGCCTTTATTAAATAAAAATCCACGCCCAATAAAGGTTACTGTGTCTGGGTTAGTCTGTAACAGGTAGGCCTCCAAAAAACTGTCATCAGGGCCTTAATTAAATAAAATCTTTGACCATAAGAGTGTTGTTATGGCAGAGTTAGTCAGTGAGGCGCAGGCCTTATGAAAAACATTCATCGAGGGCCTTTATTAAATAAATCTGATGCCCAATAAAAATTACTGTGCCAGGAGTCAGTCTGTGGTTTGAAAATTGCTTAAAACATTTTTCAGGGCCTTTGTAAATAAAATCACGCCCAATAAAGAAGTTACTGTGCCGGGTTAGTCTGAGGCAGGCCTTATACAAAACATTCATCGAGGGCGCTATTAAATAAATCATTACCCAAAGAATTACTGCACATCAGAGTTGAGTCTGTGTGGCGCAGGCCTTATAGAAAACATTCATCAGGGCCTTTAACAAATACAATCATGCCCAATAAAGCGTTAATGTGTGGAGTTAGTCTGTGGCGCAGGCCTTAAAGAAAACTGTCATCAGGGCCTTTATTAAATAAAATCATGCCCAATGAAGCGTTACTGTGTCGAGTTAGTCTCTGTGCGCGCAGGCCTTATAGAAACCATTTTTCAGGGCCTTTATTAAATAAAATCATGCCCAATAAAGCGTTAATGTGCAGTGGAGTTAGTCTGTGGCGCATGAGCCTTATAGAAAACATTTTCCAGGAGCCTTTATTAAGTAAAATCATGCCCAACAAAGGAGTTACTGTATGGGTTAGTCTGTGGCGCAGGCCTTATAGAAAACATTGTTCAGGGCCTTTATTAAATAAAATCATGCCCAATGCAAGCGTTACTGTGTCGGGTTAGTCTGTGAGCGCAGGCCTTATAAACATTTTTTTCAGGGCCTTTATTAAATAAAATCATGCCCAATAAAAGCGTTACTGTGTGTCAGGTTAGTCTGTGGCGCATGAGCCTTATAGAAAACATTTTCCAGGGCCTTTATTAAAGTAAATCATACTTAACAAAGAGTTACTGTGTCGGGTTAGTCTGTGAGCGCAGGCCTTATAAAAAAACATTGTTTCCAGGGCCTTTATTAAATAAAATCATGCCCAATGAAGCGTTACTGTGTCGGAGTTTAGTCTGTGGCGCATGGGCCTTATAGAAAACATTCAATCAGGGCCTTTATTAAATAGAAACATGCCCAAATAAGTGCTATTGTGATGGGGTTAGTCTGTGACCCCCAGGACCTGTGTAAAACTGTCACCCAGGACAGCTATAGAAGAGTAAAATCATGCCCAATAAGGTTAGGGTTAGGGTTAGCGAGGTTGGGGTTAGGAGTTAGGGTTAGGGTTAGGGCTGAGGTTAGGGTTAGGGTTAGGAGGTTTGGAGTTAGGGTTAAAATTTAAACTAAAGTATAAAATTAAATTAAATTAAAACTAGGAGTTAAAATTAAAATTAAAATTAAAATTACATATAATTGAAAATTAAAATTAAAATTAAGAATTAAAATTAAAATTAAAGTGAACTAAAATTTAAAATTGAATTAAGAGTGGGGTGGGGGTAAATCTATGTGTGAGCATAAAGCTTCTATCATCAAGGCCTTTAATGCTCATCATACCCAAACAAAGTATTAATAGCAATAGAGGACGTTAGTCTGTGACACCAAACATACTCGCTTTTATTCATCAGGAATCTCTATTAGTAAATCATGCCCAATAAGAGTGTTACTGTGCTGGAGTTAGTCTGTGAGCATAGGCCCTTTGGCAAAACATTCATCAGGGCACTTTGTTCGATAATATCATGCAAATAAGTGTTATTGTGATGGGGTTATCTCTGAGCGCAGGCCTTATAGAAAACATTCATCCAGAGACATTTATTAAATAAAATCATGCCCAAATAAGTATTATTGTGATAGGGTTGAATCTGTGAGCGCAGGCCTTATAAGAAAAACATTCATTCATGGGCACTATATAGAATGGAAATCATGCCCCAAACAAGTGTTATTGTGATGGAGGTTAGTCTGTGAGTGCAGGCCTTATAGAAAGTATTCCTCAGGGCCTTTATTAAACATAAATCCTGTGCCCAACAAGCAGCTACTATTAATCAAGATTAGTCACTGTGGCCACTTAGCAGACCTTTGTGAAAACATTCATCCAGGGCCTTTTTAAATAAAATCATGCTAAATAAATTATTATTATTGTGATGGAGGTTAGTCTGTGAGACGCAGGCATATGAAAACATTCATCCCGGGGCCTTTATAGAAAGAATAAAAATCATGCCCACATAAGTGTTTATTGTGATGGGAGGTTAGTCTGTGGCGCAGGCCTTATAGAAAACATTCATCCGCAGGGCCTTTATAGAAAAAAATTATGCCCAATAAGGTGTTGAGTGTGTAGGAGGTTAGTCTGTGGCGCAGGCCCTTTGTGTGAAACATTCATCCAGGGCGAGAATGAAATAAAAGCGATGCCCATTAAAGTGTTACTGCGTTGGGGTTGTGTATGTGAGCATTGAGGCCATTTGGAAAATTGAAATCCAGAACACAGGGGTTCGTAAATGTGTGTGTCCGAGAAGTAAGCTCTTAACCCGGCCCTTGATCGGCTATGCAGCGCCTGGATGTCTGGGAATGTAGGTTTTGAGCAGCAAAAAATCCTCCCAGGTGGAGAAGTTCAGTGGGATGGCGTCCGAAGTGCGCGCCAACCCGGCCGAGATGGAAGCTGAAAGTATGCGCCTGGATGTTTGGACTTGGGTTTTGAAAGCAAAAAAAAATCCTCCAGGGTGGCGGGGTCCGAGTGGGAAAGCGTCCAGGGAAGTCGCTGCTAACCCGGCTCCGAGATCGTCTGAGAGAAATATCGCCTGGATGTCTGGACTTAGGGTTTTTGACGCTTAAAAAATACCTCCAGGGTGGAGGGTCAGTGGAAAAGCGTCCAGAAGTACACATAACCCGACGAGATCGGCTGAAATATGCGCCTGGATGTCTGGACTTAGGTTTTGAAAGCAAAAAAATCCTCCAGGGTGGTGGCGAAATGGAGTCAGAGCGTCATTGGACCCAGGTTTTAAGCAAAAATCCTCAGGGTGGTCAGTGGGAAGCGTCGGAAGTCATGTAACGGCGAATCGTCTGAAATATGCGCCTGGATGTTTGGACTTAGGTTTGAAAGCAAAATCCTCCAGAATTGGCGAAGTCCGTCAGTGGGAAAGCGTCCGGGAAGTAGCACGCCAACCGGCGAGATGCGTCTGAAATATGCGCCTGGATGTCTGGACTCTTAGGTTTTGAACGGCTTAAAAGCCACCTCCAGGGTGGAGAGAGGTCGAAGTGGGAAAAGCGTCCGAGAAGTGCACTTAACGCCGGCAGGAGATCGCGGCTGGAAATATGCGCCTGGATGGCTGGACTTAGGTTTTGAAAGCAAAAAAATCCTCAGGGTGGCGAGAGTCGGGTGGAGCGTCCGGGAGAGTCGCACTTAACCGGCCAGAGATGGAGTCTGATATCGCTGGATGTTTGGACTCCAGGTTTTGAAAGCAATTTCTCCAGGGTGGCGAGGGTGCGGAGTGGGAAACGTCCGGGAAGTCGCATATACCAGCCGAGATAAATCCTGAAATATGCGCCTGGATGTTTGGACTTAGGTTTAATAAAAAATTTCCCTCCAGAAAATTGTGAGGGAGTCAGTGAAGGCGTCCGAAATCGCATAACGGCAGATAAATCAGGAAAATATGCGCCTGGATGTTTGCGGACTTAGGTTTTGAAGCGAAAAATTTCTCCAGGAACGGGTGAGTGGAGCGTCGAATGCGCACTTAACTGCCGGCCGAATCGAAGCTGGATGAAGCGCCTGGATGTCTGGACTTAGGTTTAAAAGAAAGCAAAAAAATTTCCTCCAGAGCGGCGAGAGTGCGGTGGGCGATGTCCGGAAGGCGCATAACCCGAGGACTCGGTCGGTCGGATGAAGCGCCTGGATGATGTTGGACTTAGGTACTGAGCGCAAAAACTCCTCAGGGCGGCGGGGGTCGATGGAAAGCGTCGGGAAGGCGCATAACCGGACTCGGTCTCGGTGGATGAAGCGCCCTGGAATGTTCGTTCAGTTTTGAAACGCAAGAAATTTCCTCCAGGGCGGCGGGAG
>NW_025047683.1:2673009-2685509 GCF_018831695.1 Puntigrus tetrazona | reverse complement strand
CTCGGGCCACGGCCGCTGGAACATAGAGTAAAATAGGATAGAGGTTTTTACCCGGACGGGCGCCCCTCCTTCGCGGGAGAGACTTTGAACCACGGTCCCGGAGGCCGTGCGGGTACCCGCCAGGGCCCGGCTCGGCCCCCGCCGCTGGAAAGCAGGGGGCCCGCCCGAGTGCAGCGACAGTCAAGTTCTCTCGGATCTCTCTCTCTCTCTCTCTCCGCCTTAGGTTTTTGTGCGGTTCTTTTTGCCGTTTTGGGTTTTTGCGGCAGACCTCTCGGGCCCACGGCCGCTGGATCATAAGTAAAATAGGATAGAGGTTTTTTTACCCCGGACCAGGCGCTCCTCCTTCAGCGGGAGAGACTTTGAACCACGGTCCCGGAGGCCGTGCGGGTACCCGCCAGGGCCCGGCTCAGCCCCCGCGCTGGAAAGCAGGGGGCCCGCCCGAGTCTGGCGACAGTCAAGTTCTCTCGGATCTCTCTCTCTCTCCGCCTTAGGTTTTGTGCGGTTCTTTTGCCGTTTTGGGTTTTGGCGGCAGACCTCTCGGAACCCACGGCCGCTGGATCATAGAGTAAAATAGGATAGAGGTTTTTTTACCCCGGACGGCGCCCCTCCTTCGCGGGAGAGACTTTGAACCACGGTCCCGGAGGCCGTGCGGGTACCCGCCAGGGCCCGGCTCGGCCCCCGCCGCTGGAAAGCAGGGGCCCGCCGAGTGCAGCGACAGTCATGGCGCTCGCGGTAGGTTGCTCAAGCCTCCGCGGGAGGTCGTCAAGCCTCCCAGAGCGGCGTTCCCTTCTCGCGGATCTCTCTCTCTCCGCCGTCTTAGGTTTTGTGCGGTTCTTTTTGCCGTCTTGGGTTTTTGGCGGCAGACCTCTCGGGCCACGGCCGCTGGATCATAAGTAAAATAGGATAGGTTTTTTTACCCGGACGGGCGCCCCTCCTTCGCGGGAGAGACTTTGAACCACGGTCCCGGAGGCCGTGCGGGTACCCGCCAGGGCCCGGCTCAGCCCCGCCGCTGGAAGCGGGGGCGCCAGTCTGGCGACAGTCAAGTTCCCTTTTTTTTTTCTTATCGCGCTCTGCGCTTCCCGCTTCGGTGCTCCGGAGAGAGGCGCGCCCGGGCCCGCCCGGCCTCTGCGCGCACCGGGGCTTGAGGCGGGGAGGTGGGCTAGGCCTCCCGCCGAAGCGTTTCGCTTTGGATCGGGCGGGCGATAATGATCCTTCCGCGGGTTCACCTCACGGAAACCTTATTACGACTTTTACTTCCTCTAGATAGTCAAGTTTGATCGTCTTCCCGGCGCTCCGCCCAAGCCCCCGCGAGGGCCCGGCGGGCGGTCCGAGACCTCACTAAACCATCCAATCGGTAGTAGCGGCGGGCGGTGTGTACAAAGGGCAGGGACTTAATCAGCGCGAGCTTATGACCCGCGCTTACTGGGAATTCCTCGTTGATGGGAAATAGTTTCAATCCCCAGTCCCGATCACGGCGGGGTTCAGCGGGTTACCCGCGCCTCTCGGCGCGCAGGTAGACCTGCCGCTGATCCGCCCCATAATGGCGCGCGTGCAGCCCGGACATCTAAGGGCATCACAGACCTGTTATTGCTCCATCTCGCGTGGCTGAGCGCCACTTGTCCCTCTAAGAAGTTTTTGGCGCCGACCCAAGTGGCGCGCCACTATTTGCAAGCGAGTCTCGTTCGTTATCGGAATGAACCAGACAAATCGCTCCACCAACTAAAACGGCCATGCACCACCACCCACAGAATCGAGAAAGAGCTATCAATCTGTCAATCCTTTCCGTGTCCGGGCGGGTGAGGTTTCCGTGTTGAGTCAAATTAAGCCGCGAGGCTCCACTCCTGGTGGTGCCCTTCCGTCAATTCCTTTAAGTTTCAGCTTTGCAACCATACTCCCCGGAACCCAAAGACTCGTGGTTTCCCTTGCGCTGCCAGCGGTCATGGGAATAACGCCGCGCGGATCGCGAGTCGGCATCGTTCTGGTCGGAACTCTGACGGTATCTGATCGTCTTGAACCTCCGACTTTCGTTCTTGATTAATGAAAACATTCTTGGCAAATGCTTTCGCTTTTCGTCCGTCTTGCGCGGTCAAGAATTTCACCTCTAGCGGCGCAATCACGAATGCCCCGGCCGTCCCTCTTAATCATGGCTCCGGGTTCCAGAAACCCACAAAATAGAACCGAGTCCTATTCCATTATTCCTAGCTGCGGTATTCAGCGGCGACGCTCGGCCTGCTTTGAACACTCTAATTTTTTCAAAGTAAGCGCTTTGGGCCTCGGACCGGACACCCAGCCAAGGGCATCCGGGCGCCTCGAGGCGAGGACCTGGGGCGGGCGGTGGCTCGCCTCTCGGCGGACCGCCAGCCAGATCCGAGATCAACTCGAGCTTTTTAACTGCAGCAACTTTAATATACGCTATTGGAGCTGGAATTACGCGGCTGCTGGCACCAGACTTGCCCTCCAATGGGTCCTCGCCCATGTGTTTAAGATCGCTCATTCCAATTACAGGGCCTCGAAAGAGACCTGTATTGTTGACCACCGTCACTACCTCTCCGAGTCGGAAATGGGTAATTTGCGCGCCTGCTGCCTTCCTTGGATGTGGTAGCCGTTTCTCAGGCTCCCTCTCCGGAATCGAACCCTGATTCCCGTCACCCGTGGTCACCATGGTAGGCGCCTGATGTACCATCGAAAGTTGATAGGGCAGACACTCGAATGAATCGTCGCGCGCGGCGGAAGGCGGCGATCGGCCGAGTTATCTAGAGTCACCAAAGGTACCGGGTCGGGAGGGCGGATCCCCGGGGGCCGGATGGGTTTTGGATCTGATAAATGCGCGCGTCCTAGCCTCCGCCCCCGCGGCGGGCGGTCGGCCGGTCGGCGCTTCGTTTGCATGTATTAGCTCTGGAATTGCCACAGTTATCCAAGTACCGGGTGGAGCGATCAAAGGGACCATAACTGATTTAATGAGCCATTCGCAGTTTCACTGTACCGGCCGTGTGCGCCAGACCTGCATGGCTTAATCTTTGAGACAAGCATATGTTACTGGCAGGATCAACCAGGTAACCCCTGTGGGTCGTGGGACCAACCGGCGCGAAGCGCGTTTTTGCCTACACACGGGTCTCAGTCCGCCTGAGGAGGGGGCCTGGGCAGACCCCGCTTGGACCCTCGGCTAAGACCGGCGCTCATAGGAGGCGGCGGCGGCTCGAACCTTCCCCGGCGGGGGTCGCCGTTTTCGGGGTGGGTGGCCGCTGGGATCGCGGCCGACGCTCGGAAAAGTGTGTTTCACGCGGGGGCGGGGTACCGCGCGCGGCGTCGCCGGGGCAGCGTCGCGTTCTGCCCCTCACGCCCGCCGCGGTGGCGGACCTCTGCGCTCTGACCCGGCCGTCTAGGCCTCCCTCCGAAGGGTTCGGCGCCTTCCCTCGGGCTGAGGGGGGCCTGCTCGTAACGAACGTCCAAATTGCCCGGGCGCGGCGTGCTGTCAAAGCCCAAACGTAAACCCATTGCACGCCGTGCCCCTGCCAGGCACTCCCGACCCATAGCGGCCAGCGGGGCTGGCCGGGTGGGGTCTAGGCTAGAAGCGCGCTTCGGCGCTCAATCGATCACGTTTCGGGCCGAGGGGGACGCTCTCGCCGTCGAACGTCCTCTCTCTCGGCGTCTGTGTCCGTGTTTCAGGTGAAGCGTTCGATAGCTCCCTCGCCCCGGAGCTTCAGAAAGATTGCGTTCAAAACCTAAGTCGATATGGACTTAGTCGTTTTTTCGACTTTTTTTCGCTCAGAGACTAAGTCCACAAAAACACGCGTTCACCGAAATCGTGTACCCATGTAAAAGTTGCTCCTGTGTAGCGGCCACCTCCAGGGTCGCGGGAAAATTTGAATCATGCCGGGGAGGCCTCTCGGTCGGCCTGACTCGGGCCTCGGAGGGTATGGAAGTCGGACCTTTCCCGAAGTTGGACTTAGTGCAATTTTGAAAGCGAAAATCATCCAGGCGCTTCATCCGACCGATCGAGTCGGGTTAAGTCGCCTTCCGGACGCTTTCCCACTCGACCCCGCCGTCCTGGAGGAAATTTTTTCGTTCAAAACCTAAGTCCAAACATCCAGGCGCTTCATCCGACCGATCGAGTCCGGGTTAAGTCGCCTTCGGACGCTTTCCCACTCGACCCCCGCCGTCCTGGAGAAATTTTTTCGTTCAAAACCTAAGTCCAAACATCCAGGCGCTTCATCCGACCGATCGAGTCCGGGTTAAGTCGCCTTCGGACGCTTTCCCCCTCGACCCCCGCCGTCCTGGAGAAATTTTTTCGTTCAAAACCTAAGTCCAAACATCCAGGCGCTTCATCCGACCGATCGAGTCCGGGTTAAGTCGCCTTCGGGCGCTTTCCCCCCTCCAAACATCCAGGCGACGAGCTTTCGCCCACTCGACCCCGCCGTCCTGGAGAAATTTTTTCGTTCAAAACCTAAGTCCAAACATCCAGGCGCTTCATCCGACCGATCGAGTCCGGGTTAAGTCGCCTTCGGACGCTTTCCCCTCACTCGACCCCGCCGTCCTGGAGGAAATTTTTTCGTTCAAAACCTAAGTCCAAACATCCAGGCGCTTCATCCGACCGATCGAGTCCGGGTTAAGTGCGCCTTTCGGACGCTTTCCCACTCGACCCCCGCCGTCCTGGAGAAATTTTTTGCGTTCAAAACCTAAGTCCAAACATCCAGGCGCTTCATCCGACCGATCGAGTCCGGGTTAAGTCGCCTTCGGGCGCTTTCCCACTCGACCCCGCCGTCCTGGAGAAATTTTTTTGCGTTCAAAACCTAAGTCCAAACATCCAGGCGCTTCATCCGACCGATCGAGTCCGGGTTAAGTCGCCTTCGGACGCTTTCCACTCGACCCCCGCCGTCCTGGAGAAATTTTTTGCTGCTTTCAAAACCTAAGTCCAGACATCCAGGCGCTTCATCCAGCCGATCTCGGCGGGTTAAGTGCGACTTCTCGGGCGCTTTCCCTCGACCCGGTCTCCCTGGAGAAATTTTTTCGTTCAAAACCTAAGTCCAAACATCCAGGCGCATATTTCAGGCGATCTCGGCGGGTTAAGTGCGACTTCGGGCGCTTTCCCACTCGACCCCGCCACCCTGGAGAAATTTTTGCTTTCAAAACCTAAGTCCAAACATCCAGGCGCATATTTCAGACGATCTCGGCCGGGTTAAGTGCGACTTCGGGCGCTTTCCCACTCGACCCCGCCACCCTGGAGAAATTTTTTGCTTTCAAAACCTAAGTCCAAACATCCAGGCGCATATTTCAGGCGATCTCGGCGGGTTAAGTGCGACTTTCGGGCGCTTTCCCACTCGACCCCGCCACCCTGGAGGATTTTTTTGCTTTCAAAACCTAAGTCCAAACATCCAGGCGCATATTTCAGCCGATCTCGGCCGGGTTAAGTGCGACTTCTCGGACGCTTTCCCACTCGACCCCCTCCACCCTGGAGGTATTTTTTAAGCGTTCAAAACCTAAGTCCAGACATCCAGGCGCATATTTCAGACGATCTCGGCCGGGTTAAGTGCGACTTCCCGGACGCTTTCCCACTCGACCCCCGCCACCCTGGAGGATTTTTTTTTGCTTTCAAAACCTAAGTCCAAACATCCAGGCGCATATTTCAGGCGATCTCGGCGGGTTAAGTGCGACTTCCCGGACGCTTTCCCACTCGACCCCGCCACCCTGGAGGATTTTTTTTTTGCTTTCAAAACCTAAGTCCAGACATCCAGGCGCATATTTCAGCCGATCTCGGCCGGGTTAAGTGCGACTTCTCGGACGCTTTCCCACTCGACCCCCTCCACCCTGGAGGTATTTTTTAAGCGTTCAAAACCTAAGTCCAGACATCCAGGCGCATATTTCAGACGATCTCGGCCGGGTTAAGTGCGACTTCGGGCGCTTTCCCCTCGACCCCGCCACCCTGGAGGATTTTTTTGCTTTCAAAACCTAAGTCCAAACATCCAGGCGCATATTTCAGCCGATCTCGGCCGGGTTAAGTGCGACTTCTCGGACGCTTTCCCACTCGACCCCCTCCACCCTGGAGGATTTTTAAGCGTTCAAAACCTCGTCCAGACATCCAGGCGCTCGTTACAGCCGATCAAGGCGGTTTAAGCGACTTCTCGGACTACACACATTCTGAACCCCGTGTCTGGATTTCAATTTTCCAAAGGGCCTGGGCTCACATTAACCCCAACGCAGTAACACTTTAATGGGCATCGTTTTATTTCATTCTCGCCCTGGATGAATGTTTTACAAAGGGCCTGCGCTCACAGACTAACCCTACACACTAACACCTTATTGGGCATAATTTTTTTCTATAAAGGCCCTGGATGAATGTTTTCTATAAGGCCTGCGCTCACAGACTAACCCCATCACAATAACACTTATGTGGGCATGATTTTATTCTATAAAGGCCCTGGATGAATGTTTTCTATAAGGCCTGCGCTCACAGACTAACCCCATCACAATAACACTTATTTGGGCATGATTTTATTTAAAAAAGGCCCTGGATGAATGTTTTCTACAAAGGCCTGCGCTCACAGACTAACCCGACACAGTAGCGCCTTATTGGGCATGATTTTATTTAATAAAGGCCCTGGAGGAATGTTTTCTATAAGGCCTGCACTCACAGACTAACCCCATCACAATAACACTTATTTGGGCATGATTTTATTCTATAAAGGCCCTGGATGAATGTTTTCTATAAGGCCTGCGCTCACAGACTAACCCTATCACAATAACACTTATTTGGGCATGATTTTATTTAATAAAGGCCCTGGATGAATGTTTTCTATAAGGCCTGCGCTCACAGACTAACCCCATCACAATAACACTTATTTGGGCATGATATTATTTAATAAAGGCCCTGGATGAATGTTTTACAAAGGGCCTGCGCTCACAGACTAACCTACACAGTAACACCTTATTGGGCATGATTTTATTTAATAGAGACCCTGGATGAATGTTTTCTATAAGGCCTGCGCTCACAGACTAACCCCATCACAATAACACTTATTTGGGCATGATTTTATTTAATAAAGGCCCTGGATGAATGTTTTCTATAAGGCCCGCGCTCACAGACTAACCTAACCTAACCTAACCTAACCTAACCTAACCTAACCTAACCTAACCTAACCTAACTAACCTAACCTAACCTAACCTAACCTAACCTAACCTAACCTAACCTAACCTAACCTAACCTAACCTAACCTAGCCCTAACCTAACCTAACCTAACCTAACCTAACCTAACCTAACCTAGCCTAACCTAACCTAACCTAACCTAACCTAACCTAACCTAACCTAACCTTATTGGGCATGATTTTTACTCTATAAAGGCCCTGGGTGACAGTTTTACACAGGGCCTGGGGTCACAGACTAACCCCATCACAATAGCACTTATTTGGGCATGTTTTTATTTAATAAAGGCCCTGATTGAATGTTTTCTATAAGGCCTGCGCTCACAGACTAACCCGACACAGTGCGCTTCATTGGGCATGATTTTATTTAATAAAGGCCCTGGAACAATGTTTTCTATAAGGCCTGCGCTCACAGACTAACCCGACACAGTAACTCTTTGTTGGGCATGATTTTACTTAATAAAGGCCCTGGAAAAATGTTTTCTATAAGGCCTGCGCTCACAGACTAACCCGACACAGTGCGCTTTATTGGGCATGATTTTATTTAATAAAGGCCCTGGAAAAAATGTTTTCTATAAGGCCTGCGCTCACAGACTAACCCGACACAATGCGCTTCATTGGGCATGATTTTATTTAATAAAGGCCCTGGAACAATGTTTTCTATAAGGCCTGCGCTCACAGACTAACCCGACACAGTAACTCTTTGTTGGGCATGATTTTACTTAATAAAGGCCCTGGAAAAATGTTTTCTATAAGGCCTGCGCTCACAGACTAACCCGACACAGTGCGCTTTGTGGGCATGATTTTATTTAATAAAGGCCCTGGAAAAAATGGTTTCTATAAGGCCTGCGCTCACAGACTAACCCGACACAGTAACGCTTCATTGGGCATGATTTTATTTAATAAAGGCCCTGGATGACAGTTTTCTTTAAGGCCTGCGCTCACAGACTAACCCGACACGTGCGCTTTATTGGGCATGATTGTATTTAATAAAGGCCCTGGATGAATGTTTTCTATAAGGCCTGCGCTCACAGACTAACCCGACACAGTAACTCTTCATTGGGCATGATTTTATTTAATAAAGGCCCTCGATGAATGTTTTGTATAAGGCCTGCCCTCACAGACTAACCCGACACAGTAACTCTTTATTGGGCGTGATTTTATTTAATAAAGGCCCTGGAAAAATGTTTTCTATAAGGCCTGCGCTCACAGACTGACCCGACACAGTAACTCTTTATTGGGCATGATTTTATTTAATAAAGGCCCTCGATGAATGTTTTCTATAAGGCCTGCGCTCACTGACTAACCCCCGTTACAATAACACTCTTATGGGCATGATTTTATTTAATTAAGGCCCTGGATGACAGTTTTCTTTAAGGCCTACCCTCACAGACTAACCCGACACAGTAACTCTTTATTGGGCGTGATTTTATTTAATAAAGGCCCTGGAAAAATGTTTTCTATAAGGCCTGCGCTCACAGACTAACCCGACACAGTGCGCTTTATTGGGCGTGATTTTATTTAATAAAGGCCCTCGATGAATGTTTTTCTATAAGGCCTGCGCTCACAGACTAACCCGACACAGTAACTCTTTATTGGGCGTGATTTTATTTAATAAAGGCCCTGGAAAAATGTTTTCTATAAGGCCTGCGCTCACAGACTGACCCGACACAGTAACTCTTTATTGGGCATGATTTTATTTAATAAAGGCCCTCGATGAATGTTTTCTATAAGGCCTGCGCTCACTGACTAACCCCCGTTACAATAACACTCTTATGGGCATGATTTTATTTAATTAAGGCCCTGGATGACAGTTTTCTTTAAGGCCTACCCTCACAGACTAACCCGACACAGTAACTCTTTATTGGGCGTGATTTTATTTAATAAAGGCCCTGGAAAAATGTTTTTCTATAAGGCCTGCGCTCACAGACTAACCCGACACAGTAGCGCTTTATTGGGCGTGATTTTATTTAATAAAGGCCCTGGAAAAATGTTTTCTATAAGCACTGCGCTCACTGACTAACCCCGTTACAATAACACTCTTATGGGCATGATTTTATTTAATAAAGGCCCTGGATGACAGTTTTCTTTAAGGCCTGCGCTCACAGACTAACCCGACACAGTAACTCTTTGTTGGGCATGATTTTACTTAATAAAGGCCCTGGAAAAATGTTTTCTATAAGGCCTGCGCTCACAGACTAACCCGACACAATGCGCTTTATTGGGCATGATTTTATTTAATAAAGGCCCTGGAAAAAATGTTTTCTATAAGGCCTGCGCTCACAGACTAACCCGACACAGTAGCGCTTTGTGGGCATGATTTTATTTAATAAAGGCCCTGGATAAATGTTTTCTTTAAGGCCTGCGCTCACAGACTAACCCCCGTTACAATAACACTCTTATGGGCATGATTTTATTTAATAAAGGCCCTGGATGACAGTTTTCTTTAAGGCCTGCCCTCACAGACTAACCCGACACAGTAACTCTTTATTGGGCGTGATTTTATTTAATAAAGGCCCTGGAAAAATGTTTTCTATAAGGCCTGCGCTCACAGACTAACCCGACCCATTAACTCTTTATTGGGCATGATTTTATTTAATAAAGGCCCTCGATGAATGTTTTCCATAAGGCCTGCGCTCACAGACTAACCCGTCACAATAACACAGATTTGGGTATGATTTTATTTATTAAAGGCCCTGGATGAATGTTTTCTACAAAGGCCTGCGCTCACAGACTCGCCCGTTAAAGCAGCGGCGCGCAGGGCATTGCAATTTCAGAGTTTTTTAGAAAAAAAAAAAAAAAAAAAAAAAAAAAAAAAAATTAAAGTTGATGTAAAAGTTGCTCCTGGGTAAGCGGCCACCTCCGGGGTCGCGGTGAAATTTGAATCGTGCCCGGGAAGAGGCCTCTCGGTCGGCCTGACTCGGAGCCTCGGAGGTATGGAAGTCGGACCTTTCCCGAAGTTGGACTTAGTGCAATTTTGAAGCGAAAATCATCCAGGCGCATATTTCAGCCGATCTCAGCGGGTTAAGTGCGACTTCTCGGGCGCTTTCCACTCGACCCGGCCTCCCTGGAGAAATTTTTTCGTTCAAAACCTAAGTCCAAACATCCAGGCGCATATTTCAGCCGATCTCTCAGCGGGTTAAGTGCGACTTCTCGGGCGCTTTCCCACTCGACCCGGCCTCCCTGGAGAAATTTTTTCGTTCAAAACCTAAGTCCAAACATCCAGGCGCATATTTCAGCCGATCTCGGCGGGTTAAGTGCGACTTCTCGGGCCTTTCCCACTCGACCCGGCCTCCCTGGAGAAATTTTTTCGTTCAAAACCTAAGTCCAAACATCCAGGCGCATATTTCAGCGATCTCGGCGGGTTAAGTGCGACTTCTCGGGCGCTTTCCCACTCGACCCGGCCTCCTGGAGAAATTTTTTCGTTCAAAACCTAAGTCCAAACATCCAGGCGCATATTTCAGCCGATCTCAGCGGGTTAAGTGCGACTTCTCGGGCCTTTCCCCTCGACCCGGCCTCCCTGGAGAAATTTTTTCGTTCAAAACCTAAGTCCAAACATCCAGGCGCATATTTCAGCGATCTCAGCCGGGTTAAGTGCGACTTCTCGGGCGCTTTCCCACTCGCTTTCAAAACCTAAGTCCGACATCCAGGCGCTTCATCCAGCCTCCCGGGTTAAGTCGACTTCTCGGGCGCTTTCCCCTCGACCCCCTCCACCCTGGAGATTTTTTGCGTTCAAAACCTAAGTCCAAACATCCAGGCGCATATTTCAGCCGATCTCAGCGGGTTAAGTGCGACTTCTCGGGCGCTTTCCCACTCGACCCCCGGCCTCCCTGGAGAAATTTTTTTGCGTTCAAAACCTAAGTCCAAACATCCAGCGCGCATATTTCAGCCGATCTCAGCCGGGTTAAGTCGCGACTTCTCGGGCGCTTTCCCCTCGACCTTTCCCCTCGACCCGGCCTCCCTGGAGAAATTTTTTTTCTTTCAAAACCTAAGTCCAAACATCCAGGCGCATATTTCAGCGATCTCGGCGGGTTAAGTGCGACTTCTCGGGCGCTTTCCCCTCGACCCGGCCTCCCTGGAGAAATTTTTTCGTTCAAAACCTAAGTCCAAACATCAGGCGCATATTTCAGGCGATCTCAGCGGGTTAAGTGCGACTTCTCGGGCGCTTTCCCACTCGACCCGGCCACCCTGGAGATTTTTTTGCTTTCAAAACCTAAGTCCAAACATCCAGGCGCATATTTCAGCCGATCTCAGCGGGTTAAGTGCGACTTCTCGGACGCTTTCCCACTCGACCCGGCCTCCCTGGAGAAATTTTTTGCTTTCAAAACCTAAGTCCAGACATCCAGGCGCATATTTCAGCCGATCTCGGCGGGTTAAGTGCGACTTTCTCGGGCGCTTTCCCACTCGACCCCCGCCACCCTGGAGGTATTTTTAAGCGTTCAAAACCTAAGTCCAAACATCCAGGCGCATATTTCAGCGATCTCAGCGGGTTAAGTCGACTTCTCGGACGCTTTCCCACTCGACCCGGCCTCCCTGGAGAATTTTTTTGCGTTCAAAACCTAAGTCCAAACATCAGGCGCATATTTCAGCGATCTCGGCGCGTTAAGCCCCACTTCACGGGCGCTTTCCCTCGACCCCGCCACCCGGAGGTATTTTTAAGCGTTCAAAACCTAAGTCCAGACATCCAGCGCGCGATCTCACGCGTTAAGCCCCCACCGATCTCGGCGCGTTAAGCCCCACTTCACGGCGCTTAAGCCCCACTTCTCGACCCGACCGCCCCCCGGAGGTATTTTTAAGCGTTCAAAACCTAAGTCCAGACATCCAGGCGCATCTCACAGCGATCTCGGCGCGTTAAGCCCCACTTCACAGGCGCTTTCCCCTCGACCCCCCGCCACGGAGGTATTTTTAAGCGTTCAAAACCTAAGTCCAGACATCAGGCGCATCTCACAGCGATCTCGGCGCGTTAAGCCCCACTTCACGGGCGCTTTCCCCTCGACCCGCCACCCCGGGTATTTTTAAGCGTTCAAAACCTAAGTCCAAACATCCAGGCGCATCTCACAGCGATCTCGGCGCGTTAAGCCCCACTTCACGGGCGCTTTCCCTCGACCCCGCCACCCGGAGGTATTTTTAAGCGTTCAAAACCTAAGTCCAAACATCCAGGCGCATCTCACAGCCGATCTCGGCGCGTTAAGCCCCACTTCACGGGCGCTTTCCCTCGACCCCGCCACGGAGGTATTTTTAAGCGTTCAAAACCTAAGTCCAAACATCCAGGCGCATCTCACAGCCCATCAAGGCGGGTTAAGCGCCACTTCTCGAGACAGCGCACCTTCACGAACCCCCGAGCTCATCTCAGCCTTACAGAC
>NW_025047683.1:2653009-2663009 GCF_018831695.1 Puntigrus tetrazona | reverse complement strand
GACCGATCGAGTCCGGGTTAAGTCGCCTTCGGACGCTTTCCCCTCGACCCCGCCGTCCTGGGAAATTTTTTCGTTCAAAACCTAAGTCCAAACATCCAGGCGCTTCATCCGACCGATCGAGTCCGGGTTAAGTCGCCTTCGGACGCTTTCCCACTCGACCCCGCCGTCCTGGAGAAATTTTTTCGTTCAAAACCTAAGTCCAAACATCCAGGCGCTTCATCCGACCGATCGAGTCCGGGTTAAGTCGCCTTCGGACGCTTTCCCTCGACCCCCCGCCGTCCTGGAGAAATTTTTTGCGTTCAAAACCTAAGTCCAAACATCCAGGCGCTTCATCCGACCGATCGAGTCCGGGTTAAGTCGCCTTCGGGCGCTTTCCCACTCGACCCCCCGCCGTCCTGGAGAAATTTTTGCGTTCAAAACCTAAGTCCAAACATCCAGGCGCTTCATCCGACCGATCGAGTCCGGGTTAAGTCGCCTTCGGACGCTTTCCCCTCGACCCCCGCCGTCCTGGAGAAATTTTTTTGCTTTCAAAACCTAAGTCCAGACATCCAGGCGCTTCATCCAGCGATCTCGGCGGGTTAAGTCGCGACTTCTCGGGCGCTTTCCCCTCGACCCGGTCTCCCTGGAGAAATTTTTTCGTTCAAAACCTAAGTCCAAACATCCAGGCGCATATTTCAGGCGATCTCGGCGGGTTAAGTGCGACTTCGGGCGCTTTCCCACTCGACCCCGCCACCCTGGAGAAATTTTTTGCTTTCAAAACCTAAGTCCAAACATCCAGGCGCATATTTCAGGCGATCTCGGCGGGTTAAGTGCGACTTCCCGGGCGCTTTCCCACTCGACCCCGCCACCCTGGAGAATTTTTTGCTTTCAAAACCTAAGTCCAAACATCCAGGCGCATATTTCAGGCGATCTCGGCGGGTTAAGTGCGACTTCGGGCGCTTTCCCACTCGACCCCCGCCACCCTGGAGGATTTTTTTGCTTTCAAAACCTAAGTCCAAACATCCAGGCGCATATTTCAGCCGATCTCGGCGGGTTAAGTCGCGACTTCTCGGGCGCTTTCCCCTCGACCCCTCCACCCTGGAGGTATTTTTAAGCGTTCAAAACCTAAGTCCAGACATCCAGGCGCATATTTCAGGCGATCTCGGCGGGTTAAGTGCGACTTCGGGCGCTTTCCCACTCGACCCCGCCACCCTGGAGGATTTTTTTGCTTTCAAAACCTAAGTCCAAACATCCAGGCGCATATTTCAGGCGATCTCGGCGGGTTAAGTCGACTTCGGGCGCTTTCCCACTCGACCCCGCCACCCTGGAGGATTTTTTTGCTTTCAAAACCTAAGTCCAGACATCCAGGCGCATATTTCAGCCGATCTCGGCGGGTTAAGTCGCGACTTCTCGGGCGCTTTCCCACTCGACCCCCTCCACCCTGGAGGTATTTTTAAGCGTTCAAAACCTAAGTCCAGACATCCAGGCGCATATTTCAGGCGATCTCGGCGGGTTAAGTGCGACTTCGGGCGCTTTCCCACTCGACCCCGCCACCCTGGAGGATTTTTTTGCTTTCAAAACCTAAGTCCAAACATCCAGGCGCATATTTCAGCCCGATCTCGGCGGGTTAAGTCGCGACTTCTCGGGCGCTTTCCCACTCGACCCCTCCACCCTGGAGGATTTTTAAGCGTTCAAAACCCTCGTCCAGACATCCAGGCGCTCGTTACAGCCGATCAAGGCGGGTTAAGGCGACTTCTCGGGACACACATTCTGAACCCCGTGTCTGGATTTCAATTTTCCAAAGGGCCTGGGCTCACACATTAACCCCAACGCAGTAACACTTTAATGGGCATCGTTTTATTTCATTCTCGCCCTGGATGAATGTTTTACAAAGGCCTGCGCTCACAGACTAACCCTACACACTAACACCTTATTGGGCATAATTTTTTTTTCTATAAAGGCCCTGGATGAATGTTTTCTATAAGGCCTGCGCTCACAGACTAACCCCATCACAATAACACTTATGTGGGCATGATTTTATTCTATAAAGGCCCTGGATGAATGTTTTCTATAAGGCCTGCGCTCACAGACTAACCCCATCACAATAACACTTATTTGGGCATGATTTTATTTAAAAAAGGCCCTGGATGAATATTTTCTACAAAGGCCTGCGCTCACAGACTAACCCGACACAGTAGCGCCTTATTGGGCATGATTTTATTTAATAAAGGCCCTGGAGGAATGTTTTCTATAAGGCCTGCACTCACAGACTAACCCCATCACAATAACACTTATTTGGGCATGATTTTATTCTATAAAGGCCCTGGATGAATGTTTTCTATAAGGCCTGCGCTCACAGACTAACCCTATCACAATAACACTTATTTGGGCATGATTTTATTTAATAAAGGCCCTGGATGAATGTTTTCTATAAGGCCTGCGCTCACAGACTAACCCCATCACAATAACACTTATTTGGGCATGATATTATTTAATAAAGGCCCTGGATGAATGTTTTACAAAGGGCCTGCGCTCACAGACTAACCCTACACAGTAACACCTTATTGGGCATGATTTTATTTAATAGAGACCCTGGATGAATGTTTTCTATAAGGCCTGCGCTCACAGACTAACCCCATCACAATAACACTTATTTGGGCATGATTTTATTTAATAAAGGCCCTGGATGAATGTTTTCTATAAGGCCCGCGCTCACAGACTAACCTAACCTAACCTAACCTAACCTAACCTAGCCTAACCTAACCTAACCTAACCTAACCTAACCTAACCTAACCTAACCTAACCTAACCTAACCTAACCTAGCCTAACCTAACCTAACCTAACCTAGCCTAGCCTAACCTAACCTAACCTAAACCTAACCTAACCTAACCTAACCTAACCTAACCTAACCTAACCTAACCTAACCTAACCTAACCTAACCTTATTGGGCATGATTTTACTCTATAAAGGCCCTGGGTGACAGTTTTACACAGGGCCTGGGGTCACAGACTAACCCCATCACAATAGCACTTATTTGGGCATGTTTTTATTTAATAAAGGCCCTGATTGAATGTTTTCTATAAGGCCTGCGCTCACAGACTAACCCGACACAGTGCGCTTCATTGGGCATGATTTTATTTAATAAAGGCCCTGGAACAATGTTTTCTATAAGGCCTGCGCTCACAGACTAACCCGACACAGTAACTCTTTGTTGGGCATGATTTTACTTAATAAAGGCCCTGGAAAAATGTTTTCTATAAGGCCTGCGCTCACAGACTAACCCGACACAGTGCGCTTTATTGGGCATGATTTTATTTAATAAAGGCCCTGGAAAAAATGTTTTCTATAAGGCCTGCGCTCACAGACTAACCCGACACAGTAGCGCTTCATTGGGCATGATTTTATTTAATAAAGGCCCTGGAACAATGTTTTCTATAAGGCCTGCGCTCACAGACTAACCCGACACAGTAACTCTTTGTTGGGCATGATTTTTACTTAATAAAGGCCCTGGAAAAATGTTTTCTATAAGGCCTGCGCTCACAGACTAACCCGACACAGTGCGCTTTATTGGGCATGATTTTATTTAATAAAGGCCCTGGAAAAAATGGTTTCTATAAGGCCTGCGCTCACAGACTAACCCGACACAGTGCGCTTCATTGGGCATGATTTTATTTAATAAAGGCCCTGGATGACAGTTTTCTTTAAGGCCTGCGCTCACAGACTAACCCGACACATTAACGCTTTATTGGGCATGATTGTATTTAATAAAGGCCCTGGATGAATGTTTTCTATAAGGCCTGCGCTCACAGACTAACCCGACACAGTAACTCTTCATTGGGCATGATTTTATTTAATAAAGGCCCTCGATGAATGTTTTGTATAAGGCCTGCCCTCACAGACTAACCCGACACAGTAACTCTTTATTGGGCGTGATTTTATTTAATAAAGGCCCTGGAAAAATGTTTTCTATAAGGCCTGCGCTCACAGACTGACCCGACACAGTAACTCTTTATTGGGCATGATTTTATTTAATAAAGGCCCTCGATGAATGTTTTCTATAAGGCCTGCGCTCACTGACTAACCCCCGTTACAATAACACTCTTATGGGCATGATTTTATTTAATTAAGGCCCTGGATGACAGTTTTCTTTAAGGCCTACCCTCACAGACTAACCCGACACAGTAACTCTTTATTGGGCGTGATTTTATTTAATAAAGGCCCTGGAAAAATGTTTTCTATAAGGCCTGCGCTCACAGACTAACCCGACACAGTAGCGCTTTATTGGGCGTGATTTTATTTAATAAAGGCCCTCGATGAATGTTTTTCTATAAGGCCTGCGCTCACAGACTAACCCGACACAGTAACTCTTTATTGGGCGTGATTTTATTTAATAAAGGCCCTGGAAAAATGTTTTCTATAAGGCCTGCGCTCACAGACTGACCCGACACAGTAACTCTTTATTGGGCATGATTTTATTTAATAAAGGCCCTCGATGAATGTTTTCTATAAGGCCTGCGCTCACTGGCTAACCCCGTTACAATAACACTCTTATGGGCATGATTTTATTTAATTAAGGCCCTGGATGACAGTTTTCTTTAAGGCCTACCCTCACAGACTAACCCGACACAGTAACTCTTTATTGGGCGTGATTTTATTTAATAAAGGCCCTGGAAAAATGTTTTCTATAAGGCCTGCGCTCACAGACTAACCCGACACAGTGCGCTTTATTGGGCGTGATTTTATTTAATAAAGGCCCTGGAAAAATGTTTTCTATAAGCACTGCGCTCACTGACTAACCCCGTTACAATAACACTCTTATGGGCATGATTTTATTTAATAAAGGCCCTGGATGACAGTTTTCTTTAAGGCCTGCGCTCACAGACTAACCCGACACAGTAACTCTTTGTTGGGCATGATTTTACTTAATAAAGGCCCTGGAAAAATGTTTTCTATAAGGCCTGCGCTCACAGACTAACCCGACACAGTGCGCTTTGTGGGCATGATTTTATTTAATAAAGGCCCTGGAAAAAATGTTTTCTATAAGGCCTGCGCTCACAGACTAACCCGACACAGTAGCGCTTTATTGGGCATGATTTTATTTAATAAAGGCCCTGGATAAATGTTTTCTTTAAGGCCTGCGCTCACAGACTAACCCCGTTACAATAACACTCTTATGGGCATGATTTTATTTAATAAAGGCCCTGGATGACAGTTTTCTTTAAGGCCTGCCCTCACAGACTAACCCGACACAGTAACTCTTTATTGGGCGTGATTTTATTTAATAAAGGCCCTGGAAAAATGTTTTTCTATAAGGCCTGCGCTCACAGACTAACCCGACCCATTAACTCTTTATTGGGCATGATTTTATTTAATAAAGGCCCTCGATGAATGTTTTCCATAAGGCCTGCGCTCACAGACTAACCCCGTCACAATAACACAGATTTGGGTATGATTTTATTTATTAAAGGCCCTGGATGAATGTTTTCTACAAGGCCTGCGCTCACAGACTCGCCCGTTAAAGCAGCGGCGCGCGCGGGGGCACGAATTTCAGAGTTTTAGAAAAAAAAAAAAAAAAAAAAAAAAAAAAAAAAATTAAAGTTGATGTAAAAGTTGCTCCTGGGTAAACGGCCACCTCCGGGGTCGCGGTGAAATTTGAATCGTGCCCGGGAAGAGGCCTCTCGGTCGGCCTGACTCGGAGCCTCGGAGGTATGGAAGTCGGACCTTTCCCGAAGTTGGACTTAGTGCAATTTTGAAAGCGAAAATCATCAGGCGCATATTTCAGCCGATCTCAGCCGGGTTAAGTGCGACTTCTCGGACGCTTTCCCACTCGACCCGGCCTCCCTGGAGAAATTTTTTCGTTCAAAACCTAAGTCCAAACATCCAGGCGCATATTTCAGCCGATCTCAGCCGGGTTAAGTGCGACTTCTCGGGCGCTTTCCCTCGACCCGGCCTCCCTGGAGAAATTTTTTCGTTCAAAACCTAAGTCCAAACATCCAGGCGCATATTTCAGCCCGATCTCGGCGGGTTAAGTGCGACTTCTCGGGCCTTTCCCACTCGACCCGGCCTCCCTGGAGAAATTTTTTCGTTCAAAACCTAAGTCCAAACATCCAGGCGCATATTTCCAGCCCGATCTCGGCGGGTTAAGTGCGACTTCTCGGGCGCTTTCCCACTCGACCCCCCGCCGTCCTGGAGAAATTTTTTCGTTCAAAACCTAAGTCCAAACATCCAGGCGCTTCATCCGACCGATCGAGTCCGGGTTAAGTCGCCTTCGGGCGCTTTCCCACTCGACCCCCGCCGTCCTGGAGAAATTTTTGCGTTCAAAACCTAAGTCCAAACATCCAGGCGCTTCATCCGACCCGATCGAGTCCGGGTTAAGTGCGCCTTCGGACGCTTTCCCACTCGACCCCCGCCGTCCTGGAGAAATTTTTGCGTTCAAAACCTAAGTCCAAACATCCAGGCGCTTCATCCGACCGATCGAGTCCGGGTTAAGTCGCCTTCGGACGCTTTCCACTCGACCCCGCCGTCCTGGAGAAATTTTTGCGTTCAAAACCTAAGTCCAAACATCCAGGCGCTTCATCCGACCGATCGAGTCCGGGTTAAGTCGCCTTCCGGGCGCTTTCCCACTCGACCCCCGCCGTCCTGGAGAAATTTTTTGCGTTCAAAACCTAAGTCCAAACATCCAGGCGCTTCATCCGACCGATCGAGTCGGGTTAAGTCGCCTTCGGACGCTTTCCACTCGACCCCGCCGTCCTGGAGAAATTTTTTGCTTTCAAAACCTAAGTCCAGACATCCAGGCGCTTCATCCAGCCGATCTCGGCGGGTTAAATCGCGACTTCTCGGGCGCTTTCCCCTCGACCCGGTCTCCCTGGAGAAATTTTTTTCGTTCAAAACCTAAGTCCAAACATCCAGGCGCATATTTCAGGCGATCTCGGCGGGTTAAGTGCGACTTTCGGGCGCTTTCCACTCGACCCCGCCACCCTGGAGAAATTTTTTGCTTTCAAAACCTAAGTCCAAACATCCAGGCGCATATTTCAGGCGATCTCGGCGGGTTAAGTCGACTTCGGACGCTTTCCCACTCGACCCCGCCACCCTGGAGGAAATTTTTTGCTTTCAAAACCTAAGTCCAAACATCCAGGCGCATATTTCAGGCGATCTCGGCGGGTTAAGTCGCGACTTCGGGCGCTTTCCACTCGACCCCGCCACCCTGGAGGATTTTTTGCTTTCAAAACCTAAGTCCAAACATCCAGGCGCATATTTCAGCGATCTCGGCGGGTTAAGTGCGACTTCTCGGGCGCTTTCCCACTCGACCCCCTCCACCCTGGAGGTATTTTTAAGCGTTCAAAACCTAAGTCCAGACATCCAGGCGCATATTTCCAGGCGATCTCGGCGGGTTAAGTCGCGACTTCCGGGCGCTTTCCCACTCGACCCCGCCACCCTGGAGATTTTTTTGCTTTCAAAACCTAAGTCCAAACATCCAGGCGCATATTTCCAGGCGATCTCGGCGGGTTAAGTCGCGACTTCCCGGACGCTTTCCCACTCGACCCCGCCACCCTGGAGATTTTTTTGCTTTCAAAACCTAAGTCCAGACATCCAGGCGCATATTTCAGCCGATCTCGGCGGGTTAAGTCGCGACTTCTCGGGCGCTTTCCCCTCGACCCCCTCCACCCTGGAGGTATTTTTAAGCGTTCAAAACCTAAGTCCAGACATCCAGGCGCATATTTCAGGCGATCTCGGCGGGTTAAGTGCGACTTCCCGGGGCTTTCCCCACTCGACCCCGCCACCCTGGAGATTTTTTTGCTTTCAAAACCTAAGTCCAAACATCCAGGCGCATATTTCAGCGATCTCGGCGGGTTAAGTCACGACTTCTCGGACGCTTTCCCACTCGACCCCCTCCACCCTGGAGGATTTTTTTAAGCGTTCAAAACCTCGTCCAGACATCAGGCGCTCGTTACAGCCGATCAAGGCGGGTTAAGAGCGACTTCGGTTTCTACACATTTCTGAACCCCGTGTCTGGATTTCAATTTTCCAAGGGCCTGGGCTCACACATTAACCCCAGCGCAGTAACACTTTAATGGGCATCGTTTTATTTCATTCTCGCCCTGGATGAATGTTTTACAAAGGGCCTGCGCTCACAGACTAACCCTACACACTAACACCTTATTGGGCATAATTTTTTCTATAAAGGCCCTGGATGAATGTTTTCTATAAGGCCTGCGCTCACAGACTAACCCCATCACAATAACACTTATGTGGGCATGATTTTATTCTATAAAGGCCCTGGATGAATGTTTTCTATAAGGCCTGCGCTCACAGACTAACCCCATCACAATAACACTTATTTGGGCATGATTTTATTTAAAAAAGGCCCTGGATGAATGTTTTCTACAAAGGCCTGCGCTCACAGACTAACCCGACACAGTAGCGCCTTATTGGGCATGATTTTATTTAATAAAGGCCCTGGAGGAATGTTTTCTATAAGGCCTGCACTCACAGACTAACCCCATCACAATAACACTTATTTGGGCATGATTTTATTCTATAAAGGCCCTGGATGAATGTTTTCTATAAGGCCTGCGCTCACAGACTAACCCTATCACAATAACACTTATTTGGGCATGATTTTATTTAATAAAGGCCCTGGATGAATGTTTTCTATAAGGCCTGCGCTCACAGACTAACCCCCATCACAATAACACTTATTTGGGCATGATATTATTTAATAAAGGCCCTGGATGAATGTTTTACAAAGGGCCTGCGCTCACAGACTAACCCTACACAGTAACACCTTATTGGGCATGATTTTATTTAATAGAGACCCTGGATGAATGTTTTCTATAAGGCCTGCGCTCACAGACTAACCCCATCACAATAACACTTATTTGGGCATGATTTTATTTAATAAAGGCCCTGGATGAATGTTTTCTATAAGGCCAGCTCACAGACTAACCTAACCTAACCTAGCCTAACCTAACCTAGCCTAACCTAACCTAACCTAACCTAACCTAACCTAACCTAACCCTAACCTAACCTAACCTAACCTAACCTAACCCTAACCTAACCTAACCTAACCTAACCTAGCCTAACCTAACCTAACCCAGGCCTAACCTAACCTAACCTGCCCTAACCTAACCTAACCTAACCTAACCTAACCTAACCTAACCTTATTGGGCATGATTTTACTCTATAAAGGCCCTGGGTGACAGTTTTACACAGGGCCTGGGGTCACAGACTAACCCCATCACAATAGCACTTATTTGGGCATGTTTTATTTAATAAAGGCCCTGATTGAATGTTTTCTATAAGGCCTGCGCTCACAGACTAACCCGACACAGTAGCGCTTCATTGGGCATGATTTTATTTAATAAAGGCCCTGGAACAATGTTTTCTATAAGGCCTGCGCTCACAGACTAACCCGACACAGTAACTCTTTGTTGGGCATGATTTTACTTAATAAAGGCCCTGGAAAAATGTTTTCTATAAGGCCTGCGCTCACAGACTAACCCGACACAATAGCGCTTTGTGGGCATGATTTTTATTTAATAAAGGCCCTGGAAAAAATGTTTTCTATAAGGCCTGCGCTCACAGACTAACCCGACACAGTAGCGCTTCATTGGGCATGATTTTATTTAATAAAGGCCCTGGAACAATGTTTTCTATAAGGCCTGCGCTCACAGACTAACCCGACACAGTAACTCTTTGTTGGGCATGATTTTTCTTAATAAAGGCCCTGGAAAAATGTTTTCTATAAGGCCTGCGCTCACAGACTAACCCGACACAGTAACGCTTTATTGGGCATGATTTTATTTAATAAAGGCCCTGGAAAAAATGGTTTCTATAAGGCCTGCGCTCACAGACTAACCCGACACAATGGCGCTTCATTGGGCATGATTTTATTTAATAAAGGCCCTGGATGACAGTTTTCTTTAAGGCCTGCGCTCACAGACTAACCCGACACATTAACGCTCCCGACACAGTAACTCTTCATTGGGCATGATTTTATTTAATAAAGGCCCTCGATGAA
>NW_025047683.1:2638550-2652909 GCF_018831695.1 Puntigrus tetrazona | reverse complement strand
GCAGGAGAGAGCGCGCGAGGGACACTTCCCGCGCCCCGTAAGCGCAAGCCGGAGCGTGGTTTCGTAAAGCCGCGCTCGCCGAGGGGAGCCGCTGCCACTGGCCCCGGCCCTTCCTGGCCAAACTGAGCTGCCGCGCGCACCGCCTCGAAGAAGTGCACCCGACGGGCGCCGAGCGCCCGACGGGCGGCGCTTCCCCGGCCGAAGGATTCACAAGACTCGCTGGGCTACCGGGCTGGGCCCGCCGAGCTGAATTCTCCGGCAGACCGCGGCGGACTTCCACCCGCTTACCTCTTAGCGTTTCACGCCTGTTGAACTCTCTTCAAAGTTCTTCAACTTCCTCACGGTACTTGTCGACCATCGGTCTCGCAAGGCCGGCATTTAGCCTTAGATGGAGTTTCTACCACCCGCTGGGCTGCATTCCTGGCAACCCGACTCCGAAGAACCGCACTCGGCGGAGGGGGCTCTGCACGCCTCACACCGCCCACGGGCTGCTTCCATCAGAAGGATCAGTTCCCACCACGAGAGAGAACGGCCTCTGTATCGCCTACATGTCCTCGCGGGTTCGGGCGATTCGGCGCTGCTTTTCTTCGCCGCCGCATTGAGGGAATCTCTTGTTAGCTTTTTTCTCCGGCCAGTACATAGCGTTAATCAGCGGGTCGCCTCGCTCGATCTGAGGTCGCTGTCGGATATGGGCGGAGCGCCGCCGCACAAGGCTGCCAAGCGCGGCTGGCTCTGAACAGGTTCGCCACGCGCTGCCGGCAGGGCGCCGAGGGGGCGAGACGGATGCGAACCTTCGCTACGCACGGAGCGCCCGAGGGCGGAGGGAGCTGGGGTCTGGCGTCGGGCGGGCGACGGAGGTGGCAGACACCCACCGGAAGCCGCCGAGAGAGGACGCTGGGGCCGTCCAGACGCTTGGGGATGCTGACTGACCGTGGAGGGGGAAGCCGAGGAGGGCGCTCGACTTCTGCCGAGGGAGGCGATGTCCGTGGCGGCGTCTGGCACTTGGGAGGACGGAGGGGGAGCCGAAGCCCCCTGGCGACGCTTTCAGCCGCTGACCCGGAGGTCCCGATCGAGCGGGAAAGCCTGACCTCAGACAGGCGTGGCCCCGGACGACCCGGGCCGCAGCGCTCGAAGTGTCGATGATCGAGGTGTCCTGCACCACATTAGTTCTCGCAGCTGGCCGCGTTTTCCATCGACAAACGACGGCGGTCGAGTGATCCACCGCTAAGAGTCGACACGTTGAGTTTAGCGCTCGGAGTGGCAGCCCGAACTGTACACAGGCTTGTGTGGGTTCAAAATACAAAGGGGGTCGTTTCTCGACGGGCGCCCCCGCGCAGAGGGACTTCAACTCCACGTGTCCCGGGCGGGCCTGCTGGGTACCACGGGCATGGCAAGCAAAGTCTTCAGAGGCCCAAGGGTTCCGGCCCCCACCCCGTGCCAAGGGGGTGGGCGCCGCGTAGGTTGCTCAAGCCCTCCGCGAGGTGCGCTGGCCTCCCAGGGGAACGGCGCTCCTTCTCGCGATCCCTCTCCGCTTCGCCTTAGGTTTCTGTGCGTTCTTTTGTCGTCTTGATGTTTGAGCGGTAGACTCTCGGCCACGTGGCCATGGAACATAGAGTAAAATAGATAGAGGTTTTACTCCCGACGGGCGCCTCCTTCGCGGGAGGAGACTTGAACCCACGGTCCCGGAGGCCGCATATGGGTACCTGCCAGGTTCTGCTCGGCCCCGCCGCTGGAAAGCAGGGGGCTCGCCGAGTGCAGCGACAGTCAAGTTCTCTGGATCTCTCTCTCCTCCGCTCTTAGGTTTTTGTGCGTGTTCTTTGCCGCTTTAGGTTTTTGCGCTGCAGACCTCTCGCCACGCCGCTGGATCATAGAGTAAAATAGGATAGAGGTTTTTTTACCTCGACGGGCGCTCCTCCTTCATGGGAGGAGATTTGAACCCACGGTCCCGAGAGCCGCGTATGGTACTCGCCAGGGTCTCGGCTCAGCCCCGCCGCTGGAAAGCAGGGGCCCGCCGAGTGCAGCGACAGCCAAGTTCTCTCAGATCTCTCTCTCTCTCTCCGCCTTAGGTTTTTGTGCGGTTCTTTTTGCCGCTTTTGGGGTTTTTGAGCGGCAGACCTCTCGGCCACGCCGCTGGATCATAGAGTAAAATAGGATAGAGGCTTTTTTTACCTCGACGGGCGCCTCCTTCGCGGGAGGAGACTTTGAACCCACGGTCCCGGAGGCCGTGGCGGGTACTCGCCAGGCCTCTGCCGGCCCCGCCGCTGGAAAGCAGGGGGCCCGCTGAGTGCAGCGACAGTCATGGGCGCCGCGGTAGGTTGCTCTGCTCTCGGGGAGGTGCGCTGCCTCCCAGGGGAACGGCGCCTCCTTCTCGCGATCTCTCTCCGCCTGCCTTAGGTTTTTGTGCGTGTTCTTTGCCGTCTTGGGTTTTTGAGCGTAGACCTCTCGGCCACGGCCGCTGGATCATAGAGTAAAATAGGATAGAGGTTTTTACTCGACGGGCGCTCTCCTTCGCGGGAGGAGACTTTGAACCCACGGTCCCGGAGGCCGCGGCGGGTACCGCCAGGGCTCCCGGCTCAGCCCCGCCGCTGAAAGCCGGGGCCGCCGAGTGCAGCGACAGCCAAGTTCTCCTTTTTCTTATCGCGCCCGCGCGCTGGCTGGTGCCCGGAGGGGAGAGGCCGCGCCGAGCCGCCGGCCTCTGCCGCGCACCCGAGCTTGAGACGGGGAGGTGGGCTAGGCCTCCGCCCGGGCGGTTTCTGCGCTGGATCGGGCCGGGCCGATAATGATCCTTCCGCAGGTTCACCTACGGAAACCTTGTTACTTACTTTTTACTTCCTCTAGATAGTCAAGTTTGATCGCTTCCCGGCGCCCGCCAGAGCTCCCGCGAGGCCCGCGGGCCGGGTCCGAGGACCTCACTAAACCATCCAATCGGTAGTAGCGACGGGCGGTGTGTACAAAGGGCAGGGACTTAATCAACGCGAGCTTATGACCCGCGCTTTTACTGGGAATTCTCGTTGATGGGAAATAGTTTCAATCCCCAGTCCCGATCACGAGCGGGGTTCAGCGGGTTACCCGCGCCTCTCGGCGCAGGGTAGACACACGCTGATCCGCCCATTGTGGCGCGCGTGCAGCCCCGGACATCTAAGGGCATCACAGACCTGTTATTGCTCCATCTCGCGTGGCTGAACGCCACTTGTCCCTCTAAGAAGTTTTTGACGCCGACCCAAGTGGCCGCGCCACTATTTAGCAAGCCGAGTCTCGCTCATATCGGAATGAACCAGACAAATCGCTCCACCAACTAAGAACGGCCATGCACCACCACCCACAGAATCGAGAAAGAGCTATCAATCTGTCAATCCTTCCGTGTGTCCGGGCCGGGTGAGGTTTCCCGTGTTGAGTCAAATTAAGCCGCAGGCTCCACTCCTGGTGGTGCCCTTCCGTCAATTCCTTTAAGTTTCAGCTTTGCAACCATACTTCCCGGAACCCAAAGACTGTGGTTTCCGCACGCCGCCCGGGCGGTCATGGGAATAACGCCGCCGGATCGCGGGTCGGGCATCGCTTACGGTCGGAACTACGACGGTATCTGATCGCCTTCAACCTCCGACTTTCGTTTTGATTAATGAAAACATTCTTGGCAAATGCTTTCGCTTTCGCCGCCTTGCGCCGGTCCAAGAATTTCACTCTAGCGGCGCAATACGAATGCCCCGCCGCCCTCTTAATCATGGCTCCGGTTCCAGAAACCCACAAAATAGAACCGGAGTCCTATTCCATTATTCCTAGCTGCGTATTCAGCGGCGACGCTCGCCTGCTTTGAACACTCTAATTTTTTCAAAGTAAACGCTTTGCTCTCGGATCGACACCCAGCCAAGGGCATCCGGGGCGCCGAGGCAGGGACTCTGGGACGGGCGCGTGGCTTCGCCTCGCGGACCGCCAGCCAGATCCTTAGATCCAACTACGAGCTTTTTAACTGCAGCAACTTTAATATACGCTATTGAGCTGGAATTACCGCGGCTGCTGGCACCAGACTTGCCTCCAATGGGTCCTCGCCATGTGTTTAAGATACGCTATTCCAATTACAGGGCCTCAAAGAGACTCTGTATTGTTATTTTTCGTCACTACTCTCCGAGTCGGAAATGGGTAATTTGGCGCGCTGCTGCCTTCTCTTGGATGTGGTAGCCGCTTTCAGGCTCCTCTCCGAATCGAACCCTGATTCCTCGCCACCCGTGGTCACCATGGTAGGCGCTGATGTACCATCGGAAGTTGATAGGGCAGACACTGAATGAATCGCCGCCAGCGGAAGGGCGAGCGATCGCCCGAGGTTATCTAGAGTCACCAAAGGTACCGGTCCGAGGACGGATCGCCCGGGGCCCGGATGGGTTTTGATCTGATAAATGCATCGCTGCCTCTAGCCTCCCGCCCCGCGAGGAGAGGCGGTCGCCCGGTCGGCGCTTGCTTGCATGTATTAGCTCTGGAATTGCCACAGTTATCCAAGTACCGGTGGAGCGATCAAAGGGACCATAACTGATTTAATGAGCCATTCGCAGTTTCACTGTACCGCCGCGGTGCACTTAGACCTGCATGGCTTAATCTTGAGACAAGCATATGTTACTGGCAGGATCAACCAGGTAACCCCTGTGGGTCGAGGGGACTCAACCGACGCTGCCGCTTTTTGCTTGCACACACGGGTCTCAGTCCGCCTGAGGAGGGGGCCTGGGCAGACCCCGCTGACCTCGGCTAAGACCGCCGCCATAGGGCGACGCGCTGCTCGAACCTCTCGGCGGGGCCGCCGCTGGGGGGTGGCCGCTGGGATCGCGCCGACGCCGGAAAAGTGTGTTTCACGGGACGGGGGTACTCGCCACAAGGCGCCGCTGACGCTGCCGCGTTTCTGCCCTCCACGCCCGGGCCGTGACGGACTTCGCGCTCTGACCGCCGCCTAGGCCTCCTCCGGCGGGGTTCGGCGCTCCCTCGGGCTGAGGGGGCCTGCCTCGTAACGTAACGCCCAAATTGCCCGGCGCGCGCGTGCTGTCAAAGCCCAAACGTAAACCCATTGCACGCCGTGCTCTCTGCCAGGCACTCCGATTTGGCAGCGGCAGCGGGCTGGCCGGTGGGGTCTCTAGGCTAGGCGCGCCGCGCCTCCAATCGATCACGCTTTCGGGCCGAGGGGGACGCCTCGCCGCCGAACGCCCTCTCTCTCGGCGCCTGTGTCCGTGTTTCAGGTGAAGCGCTCGATAGCTCCTCGCCCCGGAGCTTCAGAAAGATTGCGCTTCAAAACCTAAGTCGATATGGACTTAGTCGCTTTTTCGACTTTTTTTCGCCAGAGACTAAGTCCACAAAACACGCTGCTCACCAAATCGTACCCATGTAAAAGTTGTTCCTGTGTAAACGGCCACCCCAGGGTCGCGGGAAAATTTGAATCATGCCCGGGAGGAGGCCTCTCGGTCGGCCTGACTCGGAGCCTCGGAGGGTATGGAAGTCGGACTTTCCTCGGTTGACTTAGTGCAATTTTCAAACGAAAAATCATCCAGGCGCTTCATCCGACCGATCGAGTCCGTTAAGTGCGCGCTTCCCCGACGCTTTCCCAATCGGACTTCGCCGCCCTGGAGGAATTTTTTTCGCTCAAAACCTAAGTCCAAACATCCAGGCGCTTCATCCGACCGATCGAGTCCGGGTTAAGTGCGCCTTCCCGGACGCTTTCCCACTCGACTTCGCCGCCCTGGAGGAAATTTTTTTTGCTCAAAACCTAAGTCCAAACATCCAGGCGCTTCATCCGACCGATCGAGTCCGGTTAAGTGCGCCTTCCCGGACGCTTTCCCACTCGACTTCGCCCGCCCTGGAGGAAATTTTTTTTGCGCTCAAAACCTAAGTCCAAACATCCAGGCGCTTCATCCGACCGACGAGTCCGGTTTGCGCGCCTTCCCGGACGCTTTCCCACTCGACTTCCCCGCCGCCCTGGAGGAATTTTTTTCGCTTCAAAACCTAAGTCCAAACATCCAGGCGCTTCATCCGACCGATCGAGTCCGGTTAAGCGCGCCTTCCCGGACGCTTTCCCACTCGACTTCGCCGCCCTGGAGGAAATTTTTTTATGCTCAAAACCTAAGTCCAAACATCCAGGCGCTTTCATCCGACCGATCGAGTCCGGGTTATGCGCCTTCCCGACGCTTTCCCACTCGACTTCGCCGCCCTGGAGGAAATTTTTTTCGCTCAAAACCTAAGTCCAAACATCCAGGCGCTTCATCCGACCGACGAGTCCGGTTAAGCGCGCCTTCCCGACGCTTCCCACTCGACTTCTTCGCCCCCTGGAGGAAATTTTTTTTGCTTTCAAAACCTAAGTCCAGACATCCAGGCGCTTCATCCAGCCGATCTCGGCCGGGTTATGCGACTTCTCGACGCTTTCCCACTCGACTTCGCCACCCTGGAGGATTTTTTTTTGCTTTCAAAACCTAAGTCCAAACATCCAGGCGCATATTTCAGACGATCTCGGCCGGGTTAAGCGCGACTTCCGGACGCTTTCCCACTCGACTTCCCGCCACCCTGGAGGATTTTTTTTGCTTTCAAAACCTAAGTCCAAACATCCAGGCGCATATTTCAGACGATCTCGGCCGGTTATGCGACTTCTCGACGCTTCCCCACTCGACTTCGCCACCCTGGAGGAAATTTTTTTGCTTTCAAAACCTAAGTCCAAACATCCAGGCGCATATTTCAGACGATCTCGGCCGGGTTAAGTGCGACTTCCCGGACGCTTTCCCACTCGACTCCGCCACCCTGGAGGATTTTTTTGCTTTCAAAACCTAAGTCCAAACATCCAGGCGCATATTTCAGACGATCTCGGCCGGTTAAGTGCGACTTCTCGACGCTTTCCCACTCGACTTCGCCGCCCTGGAGGAAATTTTTTGCTTTCAAAACCTAAGTCCAAACATCCAGGCGCATATTTCAGACGATCTCGGCCGGTTAAGTGCGACTTCCCGGACGCTTTCCCACTCGACTTCGCCACCCTGGAGGATTTTTTTTTGCTTTCAAAACCTAAGTCCAAACATCCAGGCGCATATTTCAGACGATCTCGGCCGGGTTAAGTGCGACTTCTCGACGCTTTCCACTCGACTTCGCCACCCTGGAGGAAATTTTTTGCTTTCAAAACCTAAGTCCAAACATCCAGGCGCATATTTCAGACGATCTCGGCCGGGTTAAGTGCGACTTCCCGACGCTTTCCCACTCGACTTCGCCACCCTGGAGGATTTTTTTGCTTTCAAAACCTAAGTCCAAACATCCAGGCGCATATTTCAGACGATCTCGGCCGGGTTATGCGACTTCCCGGACGCTTTCCACTCTCGACTTCCGCCACCCTGGAGGATTTTTTTGCTTTCAAAACCTAAGTCCAAACATCCAGGCGCATATTTCAGACGATCTCGCCGGTTATGCGACTTCTCGACGCTTTCCACTCGACTTCGCCACCCTGGAGGAAATTTTTTGCTTTCAAAACCTAAGTCCAAACATCCAGGCGCATATTTCAGACGATCTCGCCGGGTTAAGTGCGACTTCCCGACGCTTTCCCACTCGACTTCGCCACCCTGGAGGATTTTTTTGCTTTCAAAACCTAAGTCCAAACATCCAGGCGCATATTTCAGACGATCTCTCGGCCGGGTTATGCGACTTCCCGACGCTTTCCCACTCGACTTCGCCACCCTGGAGGATTTTTTTGCTTTCAAAACCTAAGTCCAAACATCCAGGCGCATATTTCAGACGATCTCGGCCGGTTATGCGCACTTCTCGGACGCTTTCCCACTCGACCTTCTCCACCCTGGAGGTATTTTTTGCCGCTCAAAACCTAAGTCCAGACATCCAGGCGCATAATTCAGCCGATCTCGGCCGGTTAAGTGCGACTCGGACGCTTTCCCACTCGAATTCTCCACCCTGGAGGATTTTTTGCTGCTTCAAAACCTAAGTCCAAACATCCAGGCGCATATTTCAGCCGATCAAGGCCGGGTTAAGAGCGACTTCTCGGACACACACATTTACGAACCCCCCGTGTCTGGATTTCAATTTTCCAAAGGGCCTGGGCTCACACATTAACCCCAACGCAGTAACACTTTAATGGGCATCGCTTTATTTCATTCTCGCCCTGGATGAATGTTTTCTATAAGGCCTGCGCCACAGACTAACCCCATCACAATAACACTTATTTGGGCATGATTTTATTTAATAAAGGCCCTGATGAATGTTTTCTATATAAGCCCTGTGTGCTCAGAGATTAACCCCATCACATAAACACTTTTTGGGCATGATTTTATTTAAAAAAAGGCCTGGATGAATGTTTTCTATAAGGCCTGCGCCACACAGACTAACCCCATCACAATAACACTTATGTGGGCATGATTTTATTTAATAAAGGCCCTGGATGAATGATTTCTATAAGGCCTGTGCTCACAGATTAACCCCATCACATAAACACTTATTTGGGCATGATTTTATTTAATAAAGGCCCTGGATGAATGATTTCTATAAGGCCTGTGCTCACAGATTAACCCCATCACATAAACACTTATTTGGGCATGATTTTATTTAAAAAGGCCCTGATGAATGTTTTCTATAAGGCCTGCGCCACAGACTAACCCCATCACAATAACACTTATTTGGGCATGATTTTATTTAATAAAGGCCCTGGATGAATGTTTTCTATATAAGCCCTGTGCTCACAGATTAACCCCATCACATAAACACTTTTTGGGCATGATTTTATTTAAAAAGGCCCTGGATGAATGTTTTCTATAAGGCCTGCGCTCACAGACTAACCCCATCACAATAACACTTATTTGGGCATGATTTTATTTAATAAAGGCCCTGATGAATGATTTCTATAAGGCCTGAGCTCACAGATTAACCCCATCACATAAACACTTATTTGGGCATGATTTTATTTAATAAAGGCCCTGGATGAATGTTTTCTATAAGGCCTGCGCTCACAGACTAACCCCATCACAATAACACTTATGTGGGCATGATTTTATTTAATAAAGGCCCTGGAGGAATGTTTTCTATAAGGCCTGCGCCACAGACTAACCCCATCACAATAACACTTATTTGGGCATGATTTTATTCTATAAAGGCCCTGATGAATGTTTTCTATAAGGCCTGCGCCACAGACTAACCCCATCACAATAACACTTATTTGGGCATGATTTTATTTAATAAAGGCCCTGGATGAATGTTTTCTATAAGGCCTGCGCCACAGACTAACCCCATCACAATAACACTTATTTGGGCATGATATTATTTAATAAAGGCCCTGATGAATGTTTTACAAAGGGCCTGCGCCACAGACTAACCCTACACAGTAACACCTTATTGGGCATGATTTTATTTAATAGAGGCCCTGGATGAATGTTTTCTATAAGGCCTGCGCCACAGACTAACCCCATCACAATAACACTTATTTGGGCATGATTTTATTTAATAAAGGCCCTGGATGAATGTTTTCTATAAGGCCTGCGCCAAAGACTAACCTCCATCACAATAACATTTATTTGGGCATGATTTTATTCTATAAAGGCCCTGGATGAATGTTTTCTATAAGGCCTGCGCTCACAGACTAACCCCATCACAATAACACTTTAATTGGGCATGATTTTATTTAATAAAGGCCCTGGATGAATGTTTTCTATAAGGCCCAAGCGCCACAGACTAACCCTAACCCTAACCCTAACACTAACACTAACCCTAACCCTAATCCTAACCCTAACCCTAACCCTAACCCTAACCCTATCCCTAACCCTAACCCTAACCCTAACCCTAACCCTAACCCCCTAGCCCTTTGAATAGCCCTAACCCTAACCCTAACCCTAACCCTAACCCTAACCCTAACCCTAACCCCAGCCCCCAGCCCCCTAGCCCTAACCCTAACCCTAACCCTAACCCTAACCCTAACCCTAACCCTAACCCTAACCCTAAAGCCCTAACCCTAACCCTAACCCTAACCCTAACCCTAACCCTAACCCTAACCTTATTGGGCATGATTTACTTAATAAAGGCCCTGGGTGACAGTTTTACACAGGGCCTGGGGTCACAGACTAACCTCCATCACAATAGCACTTATTTGGGCATGATTTTATTTAATAAAGGCCCTGGATAAATGTTTTCTTTAAGGCCTGCGCCACAGACTAACCTCTGCATACAATAACACTTTTATGGGCATGATTGTATTTAATAAAGGCCCTGATGACAGTTTTCTTTAAGGCCTGCGCCACAGACTAACCCCATCACAATAACACATATTTGGGCATGATTTTATTTAATAAAGGCCCTGGAAAAATGTTTTCTATAAGGCCTGCGCCACAGACTAACCCGACACAGTAACGCTTTATTGGGCATGATTTTATTTAATAAAGGCCCTGGATAAATGTTTTCTTTAAGGCCTGCGCCACAGACTAACCTCTGCTACAATAACACTCTTATGGGCATGATTGTATTTAATAAAGGCCCTGATGACAGTTTTCTTTAAGGCCTGCGCCACAGACTAACCCCATCACAATAACACATATTTGGGCATGATTTTATTTAATAAAGGCCCTGGAAAAATGTTTTCTATAAGGCCTGCGCTCACAGACTAACCCGACACAGTAACTCTTTGTTGGGCATGATTTTACTTAATAAAGGCCCTGGAAAATGTTTTCTATAAGGCCTGCGCCACAGACTAACCTCGACACAGTAACGCTTTATTGGGCATGATTGTATTTAAAAAGGCCCTGGAAAAATGGTTTCTATAAGCCCTGCGCCACTGACTAACCCTCACATAATAACGCTCTTATGGGCATGATTTTATTTAATAAAGGCCCTGATGACAGTTTTTTTAAGGCCTGCCTCACAGACTAACCTCCGACACAGTAACTTTATTGGGCGTGATTTTATTTAATAAAGGCCCTGGAAAATGTTTTTCTATAAGGCCTGCGCCACAGACTAACCTCACCCATTAACTCTTTATTGGGCATGATTTTATTTAATAAAGGCCCTCGATGAATGTTTTCCATAAGGCCTGCGCCACAGACTAACCCCGCTACAATAACACAGATTTGGGTATGATTTTATTTATTAAAGGCCCTGATGAATGTTTTCTACAAAGGCCTGCGCCACAGACTCGCCACAGCAGCAGCGACGCCGCAGGGCACGAATTTCAGAGTTTTTAGAGAAAAAAAAAAAAAAAAAAAAAGTTGATGTAAAAGTTGCTCTGGGTAAACGCCACCTCCGGGTCGCGTGAAATTTGAATCGTGCCCCGGAAGAGGCCTCTCGGTCGGCCTGACTCGAGCCTCGGAGGGTATGGAAGTCGGACTTTCCCCGGTTGACTTAGTGCAATTTTCAAACGAAAATCATCCAGGCGCATATTTCAGCCGATCTCGTCCGGTTAAGTGCGACTTCTCGACGCTTTCCCACTCGACCCCGCCTCCTGGAGGAAATTTTTTTTCGCTCAAAACCTAAGTCCAAACATCCAGGCGCATATTTCAGCCGATCTCGCCGGGTTAAGTGCGACTTCTCGACGCTTTCCCACTCGACCCCGCCTCCTGGAGGAAATTTTTTCGCTCAAAACCTAAGTCCAAACATCCAGGCGCATATTTCAGCCGATCTCGCCGGGTTATGCGACTTCTCGGACGCTTTCCCACTCGACCCCGCCTCCTGGAGGAAATTTTTTCGCTCAAAACCTAAGTCCAAACATCCAGGCGCATATTTCAGCCGATCTCGGCCGGGTTATGCGACTTCGACGCTTTCCCACTCGACCCCGGCCTCCCTGGAGGAAATTTTTTCGCTCAAAACCTAAGTCCAAACATCCAGGCGCATATTTCAGCCGATCTCAGCCGGGTAAGTGCGACTTCTCGGACGCTTTCCCACTCGACCCGCCTCCTGGAGGAAATTTTTTTCGCTCAAAACCTAAGTCCAAACATCCAGGCGCATATTTCAGCCGATCTCAGCCGGGTTAAGTGCGACTTCTCGACGCTTTCCCACTCGACCGGCCTCCTGGAGGAAATTTTTTTGCTTTCAAAACCTAAGTCCAGACATCCAGGCGCTCATCCAGCCGATCTCGGCCGGGTTAAGTGCGACTTCTCGACGCTTTCCCACTCGACCCCTCCACCCTGGAGGATTTTTTTGCTTTCAAAACCTAAGTCCAAACATCCAGGCGCATATTTCAGCCGATCTCAGCCGGGTTAAGTGCGACTTCGACGCTTTCCCACTCGACCCGCCTCCTGGAGGAAATTTTTTCGCTCAAAACCTAAGTCCAAACATCCAGGCGCATATTTCAGCCGATCTCGGCCGGTTAAGTGCGCTTCTTCGGACGCTGCTCCCACTCGACTCCCGCCACCCTGGAGGATTTTTTTTTTTCTTTCAAAACCTAAGTCCAGACATCCAGGCGCATATTTCAGCCGATCTCGCCGGTTAAGCGCGCTTCTCGGACGCTTTCCCACTCGACCCCTCCACCCTGGAGGTATTTTTGCTGCTCAAAACCTAAGTCCAGACATCCAGGCGCATATTTCAGCCGATCTCAGCCGGGTTAAGCGACTTCTCGGACGCTTCCCACTCGACCCCGCCTCCTGGAGGAAATTTTTTTCGCTCAAAACCTAAGTCCAAACATCCAGGCGCATATTTCAGCCGATCTCGTCCGGTTAAGTGCGACTTCTCGGACGCTTTCCCACTCGACCCGGCCTCCCTGGAGGAAATTTTTTTTCGTTCAAAACCTAAGTCCAAACATCCAGGCGCATATTTCAGCCGATCTCAGCCGGGTTATGCGACTTCTCGACGCTTTCCCACTCGACCCTCCACCCTGGAGGATTTTTTTTTTTTTGCTTTCAAAACCTAAGTCCAGACATCCAGGCGCATATTTCAGCCGATCTCAGCCGGGTTAAGTGCGACTCGACAATTTCCCACTCGACCCCGGCCTCCTGGAGGAATTTTTTTGCTTTCAAAACCTAAGTCCAGACATCCAGGCGCATATTTCAGCCGATCTCGGCCGGTTAAGTGCGACTTCTCGGACGCTTTCCCACTCGACCCCCTCCACCCTGGAGGTATTTTTGCTGCTCAAAACCTAAGTCCAAACATCCAGGCGCATATTTCAGCCGATCTCAGCCGGGTTAAGTGCGACTTCTCGACAATTTCCCACTCGACCCCGCCTCCCTGGAGGAATTTTTTTGCTTTCAAAACCTAAGTCCAGACATCCAGGCGCATATTTCAGCCGATCTCGGCCGCAAGTAGCCCCACTTCACGGGCGCTTTCCCACTCGACCCCGCCACCCCGGAGGTATTTTTGCCGCTCAAAACCTAAGTCCAGACATCCAGGCGCATCTCACAGCCGATCTCGGCCGCTAAGCCCCACTTCACGGGCGCTTTCCCACTCGACCCCCGCCACCCCGGAGGTATTTTTAAGTGTTCAAAACCTAAGTCCAGACATCCAGGCGCATCTCACAGCCGATCTCGCCACGCTAAGCCCCACTTCACGGGCGCTTTTCCCACTCGACCCCGCCACCCCGGAGGTATTTTTTGCCGCTCAAAACCTAAGTCCAGACATCCAGGCGCATCTCACAGCCGATCTCGGCCGCAAGTAAGCCCCACTTCACGGACGCTTTCCCACTCGACCACCGCCACCCCGGAGGTATTTTTGCCGCTCAAAACCTAAGTCCAAACATCCAGGCGCATCTCACAGCCGATCTCGGCCGCTAAGCCCCCACTTCACGGACGCTTTCCCACTCACCACCGCCACCCCGGAGGTATTTTTTGCCGCTCAAAACCTAAGTCCAAACATCCAGGCGCATCTCACAGCCGATCTCGCCGCAAGTAAGCCCCACTTCACGGGCGCTTTCCCACTCGACCCGCCACCCCGGAGGTATTTTTGCCGCTCAAAACCTAAGTCCAAACATCCAGGCGCATCTCACAGCCCATCAAGGCCGGGTTAAGCGCCACTTCTCGGACGCGCACCTTCACGAACCCCGAGCTCATCTCCAGCCTTACAGACATCCAGGCCCTGCTCACGACCGATCCCCGCCGGCACACCTGCGCCTCTCGGCATCACCTCCGGTGCCTCCCGTAGGGGACTCCGGGGACCCACACCTGTTCTCCGCTCGTGCCCGGTACTCCCACTATTAAGCCGGGTCACTATCTCAGCACAACCGCGGCCTCAAAAGAACTGCACACTGGTACCCCCATCGACTTAGGTTTTGGAGGGGTTTTTTCTTCCGAGAGGGGAGCCGCTGCCTCTGGAGCCCAGCCTCCTCTCGGGCGGCCCTCTCCGCTGCTCTCGGTTCCTCCGCCACTGGTACCCCATCGACTTAGGTTTTGGAGGGGTTTTTTTCTTCCGGAGAGGGAGCTCGCTCCTGGCCCGACCGAGCCAGCCT
>NW_025047683.1:2611050-2633550 GCF_018831695.1 Puntigrus tetrazona | reverse complement strand
AAAGGGGGTCGCTCTCGACGGGCGCCTCGAGAGGGGGACTTCAACCCACGGTCCCGGCCTGCTGGGTACCCCGCCGGGTTGGCAAAGCAAAGTCTTTCAGAGGCTCGCGTTCGCCCCACCCCCGCTGGCCAAGGGGTGGGGCGCCGCGTAGGTTGCTCAAGCTCCGCGGGAGGTGCGCTGCCTCCCAGGGGAACGGCGCTCTTCTCGCGGATCCTCTCCGCTCTGCCTTAGGTTTTTGTGCGGTTCTTTGCCGCCTTGGATGTTTGAGCGGCAGACCTCTCGGCCACGGCCGCTGGAACATAGAGTAAAATAGGATGGAGGTTTTTTACTCTCGACGGGCGCCTCCTTCGCGGGGAGGAGACTTTGAACCCACGGTCCCGGAGGCCGTATGGGTACTCCACCAGGGCTCGCTCGCCCCCGCCGCTGGAAAGCAGGGGCCTCGCCGAGTGCAGCGACAGCCAAGTTCTCTCGGATCTCTCTCTCCGCCTTAGGTTTTTGTGCGTTCTTTGCCGCTTTGGGTTTTTGCGCTGCAGACCTCTCGGCCACGGCCGCTGGATCATAGAGTAAAATAGGATAGAGGTTTTTTTACTCTCGACGGGCGCCCTCCTTCGCGGGAGGAGACTTTGAACCCACGGTCCCGGAGGCCGTATGGTACTCCGCCAGGGTCTCGCTCGCCCCCCGCCGCTGGAAAGCAGGGGCCTCGCCGAGTGCAGCGACAGCCAAGTTCTCTCTCTCTCTCTCTCCCGCCTTAGGTTTTTGTGCGTTCTCTTTTGCCGCTTTGGGTTTTTGAGCGGCAGACCTCTCGGCCACGGCCGCTGGATCATAGAGTAAAATAGATAGAGGTTTTTTTACCCTCGACGGGCGCTCCTTCGCGGGAGGAGACTTTGAACCCACGGTCCCGGAGGCCGTATGGTACTCGCCAGGCCTCGGCTCGCCCCCCGCCGCTGGAAAGCAGGGGGGCCCGCCGAGTGCAGCGACAGTCATGGGCGCCGCGTAGGTTGCTCTGCCTCCGCGGGAGGTGCGCTGCTTCCCAGGGAACGGCGCTCCTTCTCGCGGATCTCTCTCTCCGCTTCGCCTTAGGTTTTTGTGCGTTCTTTTGCCGCCTTGGGTTTTTGAGCGGCAGACCTCTCGGCCACGGCCGCTGGATCATAGAGTAAAATAGGATAGAGGTTTTTTTCCCGGACGGGCGCCTCCTTCGCGGGAGGAGACTTTGAACCCACGGTCCCGAGGCCGCGGCGGGTACTCGCCAGGGCTCCGCTCAGCCCCGCCGCTGAAAGCGGGGGCCGCCGAGTGCAGCGACAGTCAAGTTCTTTTTTTCTTATCGCGCTTCCGCGCTCGCTGTGCTCGAGGGGAGAGGCCGCGCCGAGCCGCCGGCTCTGCCGCGCACCCGAGCTTGAGACGGGGAGGTGGGCTAGGCCTCGCCCGGGCGGTTTCGCTGGATCGGGCCGGGCCGATAATGATCCTTCCGCAGGTTCACCTACGGAAACCTTGTTTACGACTTTTACTTCCTCTAGATAGTCAAGTTTGATCGCCTTCCGGCGCGCCCGCCAGAGCCCCCGCGAGGGGCCCCGCGGGGCCGGTCCGAGGACCTCACTAAACCATCCAATCGGTAGTAGCGACGGGCGGTGTGTACAAAGGGCAGGGACTTAATCAACGCGAGCTTATGACCCGCGCTACTGGGAATTCTCGTTGATGGGAAATAGTTTCAATCCCCAGTCCCGATCACGAGCGGGGTTCAGCGGGTTACCCGCGCCTCGGGCGCAGGGTAGACACACGCTGATCCGCCCATTGTGGCGCGCGCGGCAGCCCCGACATCTAAGGGCATCACAGACCTGTTATTGCTCCATCTCGCGTGGCTGAACGCCACTTGTCCTCTAAGAAGTTTTTGACGCCGACCCAAGTGGCCGCGCCACTATTTAGCAAGCCGGAGTCTCGCTCATATCGGAATGAACCAGACAAATCGCCCACCAACTAAGAACGCCATGCACCACCACCCACAGAATCGAGAAAGAGCTATCAATCTGTCAATCCTTTCCGTGTCCGGGCCGGGTGAGGTTTCCCGTGTTGAGTCAAATTAAGCCGCAGGCTCCACTCCTGGTGGTGCCTTTCCGCCAATTCCTTTAAGTTTCAGCTTTGCAACCATACTCCCGAACCCAAAGACTGCGGTTTCCGCACGCCGCCCGGGCGGTCATGGGAATAACGCCGCCGATCGCTGGTCGGCATCGTTTACGGTCGGAACTACGACGGTATCTGATCGTCTTCGAACCTCCGACTTTCGTTCTTGATTAATGAAAACATTCTTGGCAAATGCTTTCGCTTTCGTCCGTCTTGCGCCGGTCCAAGAATTTCACCTCTAGCGCGCAATACGTAATGCCCCGCCGCCCTCTCTAATCATGGCTCCGGTTCCAGAAACCTACAAAATAGAACCGAGTCCTATTCCATTATTCCTAGCTGCGTATTCAGCGGCGACGCCGCCTGCTTTGAACACTCTAATTTTTTCAAAGTAAACGCTTTGGCTTCTCGGACCGACACCCAGCCAAGGGCATCCGGGGCGCCGAGGCAGGGACCTGGGACGGGCGGTGGCTCGCCTCTCGCGGACCGCCAGCCAGATCCCGAGATCCAACTACGAGCTTTTTAACTGCAGCAACTTTAATATACGCTATTGAGCTGGAATTACCGCGCTGCTGGCACCAGACTTGCCTCCCAATGGGTCCTCGCCATGTGTTTAAGATACGCTATTCCAATTACAGGGCCTCAAAGAGACCTGTATTGTTATTTTTCGCTACTACCTCCGAGTCGGAAATGGGTAATTTGGCGCGCCTGCTGCCTTCCTTGGATGTGGTAGCCGCTTCTCAGGCTCCTCCGAATCGAACCCTGATTCCCGTCACCCGTGGTCACCATGGTAGGCGCCTGATGTACCATCGAAGTTGATAGGGCAGACACTCGAATGAATCGTCGCCGCCGCGGAAGGGCGAGCGATCGCCCGAGGTTATCTAGAGTCACCAAAGGTACCGGTCCGAGGACGGATCGCCCGGGGCCCGGATGGGTTTTGATCTGATAAATGCACGCTGCCTCAGCCTCCCGCCCCGCGAGGAGAGGCGGTCGCCCGGCCGGCGCCGCTTGCATGTATTAGCTCTGGAATTGCCACAGTTATCCAAGTACCGGGTGGAGCGATCAAAGGGACCATAACTGATTTAATGAGCCATTCGCAGTTTCACTGTACCGCCGTGGTGCACTTAGACCTGCATGGCTTAATCTTTGAGACAAGCATATGTTACTGGCAGGATCAACCAGGTAACCCCTGTGGGTCGAGGACTAACCGACGCTGCGCTGCTTTTTGCTTACACACGGTCTCAGTCCGCCTGAGGAGGGGGCCTGGGCAGACCTCGCTGACCTCGGCTAAGACCGCCGCCATAGGGCGACGCGCTGCTCGAACCTTCGGCGGGGCCGCTGCTGGGGGTGGCCGCTGGGATCGCGCCGACGCCGAAAAGTGTGTTTCACGGGACGGGGTACTCGCCGCGCGCCGCCGGACGCTGCCGCGCTTCTGCCTCCACGCCCGCCGTGACGGACTTCGCGCCTGACCGCCGCCTAGGCCTCCTCCGGCGGGTTCGCGCGCTTCCTCGGCTGAGGGGGCCTGCTCGTAACGAACGCCCAAATTGCCCGGCGCGCGCGCTGTCAAAGCCCAACGTAAACCCATTGCACGCCGCGTTCTGCCAGGCACTCCCGATTTATAGCAGCAGCGGGCTGGCCGGTGGGGTCTCTAGGCTAGGCGCGCTGCGCTTCCAATCGATCACGCTTTCGGCCGAGGGGACGCCCGCCGCCGAACGCCCTCTCTCGGCGCCTGTGTCCGTGTTTCAGGTGAAGCGCTCGATAGCTCCTCGCCCGGAGCTTCAGAAAGATTGCGCTCAAAACCTAAGTCGATATGGACTTAGCCGCTTTTTCGACTTTTTTTCGCCAGAGACTAAGTCCACAAAACACGCTGCTCACCAAATCGTACCCATGTAAAAGTTGCTCCTGTGTAAACGCCACCCAGGGTCGCGGAAAATTTGAATCATGCCCGGAGGAGGCCTCTCGGTCGGCCTGACTCGAGCCTCGGAGGGTATGGAAGTCGGACCTTTCTCGGTTGACTTAGTGCAATTTTCAAACGAAAATCATCCAGGCGCTTCATCCGACCGACGAGTCCGGTTATGCGCCTTCCCGGACGCTTTCCCAATCGACTTCGCCGCCCTGGAGGAATTTTTTTTCGCTCAAAACCTAAGTCCAAACATCCAGGCGCTTCATCCGACCGATCGAGTCCGGTTATGCGCGCTTTCCCGGACGCTTTCCCACTCGACTTCGCCGCCCTGGAGGAAATTTTTTTATGCTCAAAACCTAAGTCCAAACATCCAGGCGCTTCATCCGACCGATCGAGTCCGGTTAAGCGCGCCTTCCCGGACGCTTTCCCACTCGACTTCGCCGCCCTGGAGGAAATTTTTTTTGCGCTCAAAACCTAAGTCCAAACATCCAGGCGCTTCATCCGACCGATCGAGTCCGGTTAAGCGCGCCTTCCCGGACGCTTTCCCACTCGACTTCGCCGCCCTGGAGGAATTTTTTTTCGCTCAAAACCTAAGTCCAAACATCCAGGCGCTTCATCCGACCGATCGAGTCCGGTTAAGCGCGCTTCCCGGACGCTTTCCCACTCGACTTCGCCGGCCCTGGAGGAAATTTTTTTGCGCTCAAAACCTAAGTCCAAACATCCAGGCGCTTCATCCGACCGATCGAGTCCGGGTTATGCGCCTTCCCGACGCTTTCCCACTCGACTTCGCCGCCCTGGAGGAAATTTTTTTTCGCTCAAAACCTAAGTCCAAACATCCAGGCGCTTCATCCGACCGATCGAGTCCGGGTTAAGCGCGCTTTCCCGACGCTTTCCCACTCGACTTCGCCGCCCTGGAGGAAATTTTTTTTGCTTTCAAAACCTAAGTCCAGACATCCAGGCGCTTCATCCAGCCGATCTCGGCCGGTTATGCGACTTCTCGGACGCTTTCCCACTCGACTTCGCCACCCTGGAGGATTTTTTTTGCTTTCAAAACCTAAGTCCAAACATCCAGGCGCATATTTCAGACGATCTCGCCGGGTTAAGTGCGACTTCCCGACGCTTTCCCACTCGACTTCGCCACCCTGGAGGATTTTTTTGCTTTCAAAACCTAAGTCCAAACATCCAGGCGCATATTTCAGACGATCTCGCCGGGTTATGCGACTTCTCGACGCTTTCCCACTCGACTTCGCCGCCCTGGAGGAAATTTTTTGCTTTCAAAACCTAAGTCCAAACATCCAGGCGCATATTTCAGACGATCTCGCCGGGTTAAGCGCGACTTCCCGGACGCTTTCCCACTCGACTTCCGCCACCCTGGAGGATTTTTTTGCTTTCAAAACCTAAGTCCAAACATCCAGGCGCATATTTCAGACGATCTCGGCCGGGTTATGCGACTTCTCGACGCTTTCCCACTCGACTTCCGCCACCCTGGAGGAAATTTTTTGCTTTCAAAACCTAAGTCCAAACATCCAGGCGCATATTTCAGATTTATCTCGCCGGGTTAAGCGCGACTTCCCGACGCTTTCCCACTCGACTTCCGCCACCCTGGAGGATTTTTTTGCTTTCAAAACCTAAGTCCAAACATCCAGGCGCATATTTCAGACGATCTCGCCGGTTATGCGCGACTTCTCGACGCTTTCCCACTCGACTTCGCCACCCTGGAGGAAATTTTTTTGCTTTCAAAACCTAAGTCCAAACATCCAGGCGCATATTTCAGACGATCTCGCCGGGTTAAGTGCGACTTCCCGGACGCTTTCCCACTCGACTTCGCCACCCTGGAGGATTTTTTTTGCTTTCAAAACCTAAGTCCAAACATCCAGGCGCATATTTCAGACGATCTCGCCGGGTTATGCGCGACTTCCCGACGCTTTCCCACTCGACCCCCGCCACCCTGGAGGATTTTTTTGCTTTCAAAACCTAAGTCCAAACATCCAGGCGCATATTTCAGACGATCTCGGCCGGGTTATGCGCGACTTCTCGACGCTTTCCCACTCGACTTCGCCGCCCTGGAGGAAATTTTTTGCTTTCAAAACCTAAGTCCAAACATCCAGGCGCATATTTCAGACGATCTCGCCGGGTTATGCGCGACTTCCGACGCTTTCCCACTCGACTTCCCGCCACCCTGGAGGATTTTTTTTTGCTTTCAAAACCTAAGTCCAAACATCCAGGCGCATATTTCAGACGATCTCGGCCGGGTTAAGTGCGACTTCCCGACGCTTTCCCACCACTCGACTTCGCCACCCTGGAGGATTTTTTTGCTTTCAAAACCTAAGTCCAAACATCCAGGCGCATATTTCAGACGATCTCGCCGGGTTATGTGCGACTTCTCGACGCTTTCCCACTCGACCCTCCACCCTGGAGGTATTTTTTGCCGCTCAAAACCTAAGTCCAGACATCCAGGCGCATAATTCAGCCGATCTCGGCCGGGTTAAGGCGCGACTTCTCGACGCTTTCCCACTCGACCTCCACCCTGGAGGATTTTTTGCCGCTCAAAACCTACGCCCAGACATCCAGGCGCTGCTTTACAGCCGATCAAGGCCGGGTTAAGAGCGACTTCTCGACACACACATTTACGAACCCCGTGTCTGGATTTCAATTTTTCCAAAGGGCCTGGGCTCACACATTAACCCCAACGCAGTAACACTTTAATGGGCATCGCTTTATTTCATTCTCGCCCTGATGAATGTTTTCTATAAGGCCTGCGCCACAGACTAACCCCATCACAATAACACTTATTTGGGCATGATTTTATTTAATAAAGGCCCTGGATGAATGTTTTCTATATAAGCCCTGTGCTCACAGATTAACCCCATCACATAAACACTTTTTGGGCATGATTTTATTTAAAAAAGGCCCTGATGAATGTTTTCTATAAGGCCTGCGCTCACAGACTAACCCCATCACAATAACACTTATGTGGGCATGATTTTATTTAATAAAGGCCCTGATGAATGATTTCTATAAGGCCTGTGCTCACAGATTAACCCCATCACATAAACACTTATTTGGGCATGATTTTATTTAATAAAGGCCCTGGATGAATGATTTCTATAAGGCCTGTGCTCACAGATTAACCCCATCACATAAACACTTATTTGGGCATGATTTTATTTAAAAAGGCCCTGATGAATGTTTTCTATAAGGCCTGCGCTCACAGACTAACCCCATCACAATAACACTTATTTGGGCATGATTTTATTTAATAAAGGCCCTGATGAATGTTTTCTATATAAGCCCTGTGCTCACAGATTAACCCCATCACATAAACACTTTTTGGGCATGATTTTATTTAAAAAGGCCCTGATGAATGTTTTCTATAAGGCCTGCGCCACAGACTAACCCCATCACAATAACACTTATTTGGGCATGATTTTATTTAATAAAGGCCCTGATGAATGATTTCTATAAGGCCTGAGCTCACAGATTAACCCCATCACATAAACACTTATTTGGGCATGATTTTATTTAATAAAGGCCCTGGATGAATGTTTTCTATAAGGCCTGCGCTCACAGACTAACCCCATCACAATAACACTTATGTGGGCATGATTTTATTTAATAAAGGCCCTGGAGGAATGTTTTCTATAAGGCCTGCGCTCACAGACTAACCCCATCACAATAACACTTATTTGGGCATGATTTTATTCTATAAAGGCCCTGGATGAATGTTTTCTATAAGGCCTGCGCCACAGACTAACCCCATCACAATAACACTTATTTGGGCATGATTTTATTTAATAAAGGCCCTGGATGAATGTTTTCTATAAGGCCTGCGCTCACAGACTAACCCCATCACAATAACACTTATTTGGGCATGATATTATTTAATAAAGGCCCTGGATGAATGTTTTACAAAGGCCTGCGCTCACAGACTAACCTCACACAGTAACACCTTATTGGGCATGATTTTATTTAATAGAGGCCCTGATGAATGTTTTCTATAAGGCCTGCGCTCACAGACTAACCCCATCACAATAACACTTATTTGGGCATGATTTTATTTAATAAAGGCCCTGATGAATGTTTTCTATAAGGCCTGCGCCAAAGACTAACCCCATCACAATAACATTTATTTGGGCATGATTTTATTCTATAAAGGCCCTGGATGAATGTTTTCTATAAGGCCTGCGCCACAGACTAACCCCATCACAATAACACTTAATTGGGCATGATTTTATTTAATAAAGGCCCTGATGAATGTTTTCTATAAGGCCCAAGCCACAGACTAACCTCCTAACCCTAACCCTAAACTCCTACCCCTAGCCCTAACCCTAATCCTAACCCTAACCCTAACCCCTAACCCTAACCCTAGCCCTAACCCTAACCCTAACCCTAACCCTAACCCTAACCCTAGCCCCTAGCCCTTAGCCCCAACCCTAACCCTAACCCTAACCCTAACCCTAACCCTAACCCTAACCCTAGCCCTAGCCCTAGCCCTAACTCAGTAACCCTAACCCTAACCCTAACCCCTAACCCTAACCCTAACCCTAACCCTAGTTTTAACCCCTAACCCTAACCCTAACCCTAACCCTAACCCTAACCCTAACCTTATTGGGCATGATTTTACTTCTATAAAGGCCCTGGGTGACAGTTTTACACAGGCCTGGGGTCACAGACTAACCCCATCACAATAGCACTTATTTGGGCATGATTTTATTTAATAAAGGCCCTGATAAATGTTTTCTTTAAGGCCTGCGCCACAGACTAACCTCTGCATACAATAACACTTTATGGGCATGATTGTATTTAATAAAGGCCCTGATGACAGTTTTCTTTAAGGCCTGCGCTCACAGACTAACCCCATCACAATAACACATATTTGGGCATGATTTTATTTAATAAAGGCCCTGGAAAAATGTTTTCTATAAGGCCTGCGCCACAGACTAACCCGACACAGTAACGCTTTATTGGGCATGATTTTATTTAATAAAGGCCCTGGATAAATGTTTTCTTTAAGGCCTGCGCCACAGACTAACCTCTGCTACATAATAACACTCTTATGGGCATGATTGTATTTAATAAAGGCCCTGATGACAGTTTTCTTTAAGGCCTGCGCCACAGACTAACCCCCATCACAATAACACATATTTGGGCATGATTTTATTTAATAAAGGCCCTGGAAAAATGTTTTCTATAAGGCCTGCGCCACAGACTAACCCGACACAGTAACTCTTTTGTTGGGCATGATTTTACTTAATAAAGGCCCTGGAAAAATGTTTTCTATAAGGCCTGCGCCACAGACTAACCCGACACAGTAACGCTTTATTGGGCATGATTGTATTTAAAAAGGCCCTGAAAAAATGGTTTCTATAAGCCCTGCGCTCACTGACTAACCCCTCTATAATAACGCTCTTATGGGCATGATTTTATTTAATAAAGGCCCTGATGACAGTTTTTTTTAAGGCCTGCCTCACAGACTAACCTGACACAGTAACTCTTTATTGGGCGTGATTTTATTTAATAAAGGCCCTGGAAAATGTTTTTCTATAAGGCCTGCGCCACAGACTAACCCACCCATTAACTCTTTATTGGGCATGATTTTATTTAATAAAGGCCTCGATGAATGTTTTCCATAAGGCCTGCGCTACAGACTAACTCCCCCGGCCACAATAACACAGATTTGGGTATGATTTTATTTATTAAAGGCCCTGATGAATGTTTTCACAAAGGCCTGCGCTCACAGACTCGCCTGCAGCAGCGACGCGCAGGGCACGAATTTCAGAGTTTTAGAGAAAAAAAAAAAAAAAAAAAAAAAAATGATGTAAAAGTTGTTCTGGTAAACGCCACCTCCGGGTCGCGTGAAATTTGAATCGTGCCCGGAAGAGGCCTCTCGGTCGGCCTGACTCGAGCCTCGGAGGGTATGGAAGTCGGACCTTTCCCGGTTGACTTAGTGCAATTTTCAAACGAAAATCATCCAGGCGCATATTTCAGCCGATCTCGTCCGGGTTAAGTGCGACTTCTCGACGCTTTCCCACTCGACTTCCGCCACCCTGGAGGAAATTTTTTGCTTTCAAAACCTAAGTCCAGACATCCAGGCGCATATTTCAGCCGATCTCGGCCGGGTTATGTGCGACTTCTCGACGCTTTCCCACTCGACCCGCCTCCTGGAGGAAATTTTTGCCGCTCAAAACCTAAGTCCACACATCCAGGCGCTGCAGCCGATCAAGTCCGGGTTACGTACGCACTTCTCGGACACACACACATTTACTTAACCCCCGTGTCTGGATTTCAATTTTCCAAAGGGCCTGGGCTCACACATTAACCCCAACGCAGTAACACTTTAATGGGCATCGCTTTATTTAATTCTCGCCCTGGATGAATGTTTTACAAAGGGCCTGCGCCACAGACTAACCCCTACACAGTAACACCTTATTGGGCATGATTTTATTCTATAAAGGCCCTGGATGAATGTTTTCTATAAGGCCTGCGCCACAGACTAACCCCATCACAATAACACTTATTTGGGCATGATTTTATTCTATAAAGGCCCTGGATGAATGTTTTCTATAAGGCCTGCGCCACAGACTAACCCCATCACAATAACACTTATGTGGGCATGATTTTATTCTATAAAGGCCCTGGATGAATGTTTTCTATATAAGCCCTGCGCTCACAGACTAACCCCATCACAATAACACTTATTTGGGCATGATTTTATTTAATAAAGGCCCTGGATGAATGATTTCTATAAGGCCTGTGCTCACAGATTAACCCCATCACATAAACACTTATTTGGGCATGATTTTATTTAATAAAGGCCCTGGATGAATGATTTCTATAAGGCCTGTGCTCACAGATTAACCCCATCACATAAACACTTATTTGGGCATGATTTTATTTAATAAAGGCCCTGGATGAATGATTTCTATAAGGCCTGTGCTCACAGATTAACCCCATCACATAAACACTTTTTGGGCATGATTTTATTTAAAAAGGCCCTGGATGAATGTTTTCTATAAGGCCTGCGCTCACAGACTAACCCCATCACAATAACACTTATGTGGGCATGATTTTATTTAATAAAGGCCCTGGAGGAATGTTTTCTATAAGGCCTGCGCTCACAGACTAACCCCATCACAATAACACTTATTTGGGCATGATTTTATTCTATAAAGGCCCTGGATGAATGTTTTCTATAAGGCCTGCGCTCACAGACTAACCCCATCACAATAACACTTATTTGGGCATGATTTTATTTAATAAAGGCCCTGGATGAATGTTTTCTATAAGGCCTGCGCTCACAGACTAACCCCATCACAATAACACTTATTTGGGCATGATATTATTTAATAAAGGCCCTGATGAATGTTTTACAAAGGGCCTGCGCCACAGACTAGCCCTACACAGTAACACCTTATTGGGCATGATTTTATTCTATAAAGGCCCTGGATGAATGATTTCTATAAGGCTCAAGCTCACAGACTAACCCCATCACAATAACACTTATTTGGGCATGATTTTATTTAAAAAGGCCCTGGATGAATGTTTTCTATAAGGCCTGCGCTCACAGACTAACCCCATCACAATAACACTTATTTGGGCATGATATTATTTAATAAAGGCCCTGATGAATGTTTTACAAAGGGCCTGCGCCACAGACTAACCCTACACAGTAACACCTTATTGGGCATGATTTTATTTAATAAAGGCCCTGGATGAATGTTTTCTATAAGGCTCAAGCGCTCACAGACTAACCCCATCACAATAACACTTATGTGGGCATGATTTTTATTTATTAAAGGCCCTGGATGAATGTTTTCTATAAGGCCTGCGCCAAAGACTAACCCCATCACAATAACATTTATTTGGGCATGATTTTATTCTATAAAGGCCCTGGATGAATTTTTTTCTATAAGGCCTGCGCCACAGACTAACCCCATCACACAAACACTTATTTGGGCATGATATTATTTAATAAAGGCCCTGGATGAATGTTTTACAAAGGGCCTGCGCCACAGACTAACCTCTACACAGTAACACCTTATTGGGCATGATTTTATTTAATAGAGGCCCTGATGAATGTTTTCTATAAGGCCTGCGCCACAGACTAACCCCATCACAATAACACTTATTTGGGCATGATTTTATTTAATAAAGGCCCTGGATGAATGTTTTCTATAAGGCCTGCGCCAAAGACTAACCCCCATCACAATAACATTTATTTGGGCATGATTTTATTCTATAAAGGCCCTGGATGAATGTTTTCTATAAGGCCTGCGCCACAGACTAACCCCATCACAATAACACTTATTTGGGCATGATTTTATTTAATAAAGGCCCTGGATGAATGTTTTCTATAAGGCCTGCGCCACAGACTAACCCCATCACAATAACACTTAATTGGGCATGATTTTATTTAATAAAGGCCCTGGATGAATGTTTTCTATAAGGCCCGCACAGACTAACAGACTAACCCCTAACCCTAACCCTAACCCTAACCCTAGCCCTAACCCTAATCCTAACCCTAACCCTAACCCTAACCTAACCCTAACCCTAACCCCTAACCCTAACCCTAACCCTAACCCTAACCCTAACCCTAACCCCAGCCCTAGCCCTAGCCCTAACCTAACCCTAACCCTAACCCTAACCCTAACCCTAACCCTAACCCTAGCCCTAGCCCTAGCCCCAACCCTAACCCTAACCCCTAACCCTAACCCTAACCCTAACCCTAGCCCTAACCCTAACCCTAACCCTAACCCTAACCCTAACCCTAACCCTAACCTTATTGGGCATGATTTTACTCTAAAGGCCCTGGGTGACAGTTTTACACAGGGCCTGGGGTCACAGACTAACCCCATCACAATAGCACTTATTTGGGCATGATTTTATTTAATAAAGGCCCTGATTGAATGTTTTCTATAAGGCCTGCGCTCACAGACTAACCCCACACAGTAACGCTTTATTGGGCATGATTGTATTTAATAAAGGCCCTGATGACAGTTTTCTTTAAGGCCTGCGCTACAGACTAACCCCATCACAATAACACATATTTGGGCATGATTTTATTTAATAAAGGCCCTGGAAAATGTTTTCTATAAGGCCTGCGCCACAGACTAACCCGACACAGTAACGCTTTATTGGGCATGATTTTATTTAATAAAGGCCCTGATAAATGTTTTCTTTAAGGCCTGCGCTACAGACTAACCTCTGCTATAATAACACTCTTATGGGCATGATTGTATTTAATAAAGGCCCTGATGACAGTTTTCTTTAAGGCCTGCGCCACAGACTAACCCCATCACAATAACACATATTTGGGCATGATTTTATTTAATAAAGGCCCTGGAAAATGTTTTCTATAAGGCCTGCGCCACAGACTAACCCGACACAGTAACGCTTTATTGGGCATGATTTTATTTAATAAAGGCCCTGGATAAATGTTTTCTTTAAGGCCTGCGCCACAGACTAACCTCACTATAATAACACTCTTATGGGCATGATTGTATTTAATAAAGGCCCTGATGACAGTTTTCTTTAAGGCCTGCGCCACAGACTAACCCCATCACAATAACACATATTTGGGCATGATTGTATTTAAAAAGGCCCTGGAAAAATGGTTTCTATAAGCCCTGCGCTCACTGACTAACCTCTCTGCTATAATAACGCTCTTATGGGCATGATTTTATTTAATAAAGGCCCTGATGACAGTTTTCTTTAAGGCCTGCGCCACAGACTAACCCGACACATTAACGCTTTATTGGGCATGATTGTATTTAATAAAGGCCCTGGATGAATGTTTTCTATAAGGCCTGCGCCACAGACTAACCCCGACACAGTAACTCTTCATTGGGCATGATTTTATTTAATAAAGGCCCTCGATGAATGTTTTGTATAAGGCCTGCCTCACAGACTAACCTGACACAGTAACTCTTTATTGGGCATGATTTTATTTAATAAAGGCCCTCGATGAATGTTTTTCTATAAGGCCTGCCTCACAGACTAACCCGACACAGTAACGCTTTATTGGGCGTGATTTTATTTAATAAAGGCCCTCGATGAATGTTTTTCTATAAGGCCTGCGCTACAGACTAACCCACACAGTAAACTCTTTATTGGGCGTGATTTTATTTAATAAAGGCCCTGGAAAATGTTTTCTATAAGGCCTGCGCCACAGACTGACTCCCGACACAGTAACTCTTTATTGGGCATGATTTTATTTAATAAAGGCCCTCGGCGAATGTTTTCTATAAGGCCTGCGCCACTGACTAACCTCATAACAATAACACTCTTATGGGCATGATTTTATTTTTAATTAAGGCCCTGATGACAGTTTTCTTTAAGGCCTACCTCTCACAGACTAACCTGACACAGTAACTCTTTATTGGGCGTGATTTTATTTAATAAAGGCCCTGGAAAATGTTTTTCTATAAGGCCTGCGCCACAGACTAACCCACACAGTAACGCTTTATTGGGCGTGATTTTATTTAATAAAGGCCCTGGAAAAATGTTTTCTATAAGCACTGCGCTCACTGACTAACCCCACTATAATAACACTTTTATGGGCATGATTTTATTTAATAAAGGCCCTGATGACAGTTTTCTTTAAGGCCTGCGCTCACAGACTAACCTCACACAGTAACTCTTTGTTGGGCATGATTTTACTTAATAAAGGCCCTGGAAAAATGTTTTCTATAAGGCCTGCGCCACAGACTAACCCGACACAGTAACGCTTTATTGGGCATGATTTTATTTAATAAAGGCCCTGGAAAAATGTTTTCTATAAGGCCTGCGCCACAGACTAACCCGACACAGTAACGCTTTATTGGGCATGATTTTATTTAATAAAGGCCCTGATAAATGTTTTCTTTAAGGCCTGCGCCACAGACTAACCTCTGCATAATAACACTTTATGGGCATGATTTTATTTAAAAAGGCCCTGGATGAATGTTTTCTATAAGGCCTGCGCCACAGACTAACCCCATCACAATAACACTTATTTGGGCATGATTTTATTTAATAAAGGCCCTGGATGAATGTTTTCTATATAAGCCCTGTGCTCACAGATTAACCCCATCACATAAACACTTTTTGGGCATGATTTTATTTAAAAAGGCCCTGGATGAATGTTTTCTATAAGGCCTGCGCTCACAGACTAACCCCATCACAATAACACTTATTTGGGCATGATTTTATTTAATAAAGGCCCTGGATGAATGATTTCTATAAGGCCTGAGCTCACAGATTAACCCCATCACATAAACACTTATTTGGGCATGATTTTATTTAATAAAGGCCCTGGATGAATGTTTTCTATAAGGCCTGCGCCACAGACTAACCTCCATCACAATAACACTTATGTGGGCATGATTTTATTTAATAAAGGCCCTGGAGGAATGTTTTCTATAAGGCCTGCGCTCACAGACTAACCCCATCACAATAACACTTATTTGGGCATGATTTTATTCTATAAAGGCCCTGGATGAATGTTTTCTATAAGGCCTGCGCCACAGACTAACCCCATCACAATAACACTTATTTGGGCATGATTTTATTTAATAAAGGCCCTGGATGAATGTTTTCTATAAGGCCTGCGCCACAGACTAACCCCATCACAATAACACTTATTTGGGCATGATATTATTTAATAAAGGCCCTGGATGAATGTTTTACAAAGGGCCTGCGCCACAGACTAACCCTACACAGTAACACCTTATTGGGCATGATTTTATTTAATAGAGGCCCTGATGAATGTTTTCTATAAGGCCTGCGCTCACAGACTAACCCCATCACAATAACACTTATTTGGGCATGATTTTATTTAATAAAGGCCCTGGATGAATGTTTTCTATAAGGCCTGCGCCAAAGACTAACCCCATCACAATAACATTTATTTGGGCATGATTTTATTCTATAAAGGCCCTGGATGAATGTTTTCTATAAGGCCTGCGCTCACAGACTAACCCCATCACAATAACACTTAATTGGGCATGATTTTATTTAATAAAGGCCCTGATGAATGTTTTCTATAAGGCCCGCTACACAGACTAACCCTAACCCTAACCCTAACCCTAACCCTAGCCCTAACCCTAATCCTAACCCTAACCCTAACCCCAACCCCTAACTCCTAACCCTAACCCTAACCCTAACCCTAACCCTAACCCTAACCCTAGCCCTAGCCCCAGCCCTAACCCTAACCCTAACCCTAACCCTAACCCTAACCCTAACCCTAACCCCAGCCCCAGCCCTAGCCCTAACCCTAACCCTAACCCTAACCCTAACCCTAACCCTAACCCTAACCCTAACCCTAACCCCAGCCCTAACCCTAACCCTAACCCTAACCCTAACCCTAACCCTAACCCTAACCTTATTGGGCATGATTTTACTCTATAAAGGCCCTGGGTGACAGTTTTATTACAGGGCCTGGGGTCACAGACTAACCCCATCACAATAGCACTTATTTGGGCATGATTTTATTTAATAAAGGCCCTGATAAATGTTTTCTTTAAGGCCTGCGCTCACAGACTAACCTCTCTGCTATAATAACACTCTTATGGGCATGATTGTATTTAATAAAGGCCCTGATGACAGTTTTCTTTAAGGCCTGCGCTCACAGACTAACCCCATCACAATAACACATATTTGGGCATGATTTTATTTAATAAAGGCCCTGGAAAATGTTTTCTATAAGGCCTGCGCCACAGACTAACCCGACACAGTAACGCTTTATTGGGCATGATTTTATTTAATAAAGGCCCTGATAAATGTTTTCTTTAAGGCCTGCGCCACAGACTAACCTCCTCACATAATAACACTTTATGGGCATGATTGTATTTAATAAAGGCCCTGATGACAGTTTTCTTAAGGCCTGCGCCACAGACTAACCCCATCACAATAACACATATTTGGGCATGATTTTATTTAATAAAGGCCCTGGAAAAATGTTTTCTATAAGGCCTGCGCCACAGACTAACCCGACACAGTAACTCTTTGTTGGGCATGATTTTACTTTAATAAAGGCCCTGGAAAATGTTTTCTATAAGGCCTGCGCCACAGACTAACCCGACACAGTAACGCTTTATTGGGCATGATTGTATTTAAAAAGGCCCTGGAAAAATGGTTTCTATAAGCCCTGCGCTCACTGACTAACCTCATATAATAACGCTCTTATGGGCATGATTTTATTTAATAAAGGCCCTGATGACAGTTTTCTTTAAGGCCTGCCTCACAGACTAACCCGACACAGTAACTCTTTATTGGGCGTGATTTTATTTAATAAAGGCCCTGGAAAATGTTTTTCTATAAGGCCTGCGCCACAGACTAACCCACCCATTAACTCTTTATTGGGCATGATTTTATTTAATAAAGGCCTCGATGAATGTTTTCCATAAGGCCTGCGCTCACAGACTAACCCCACACAATAACACAGATTTGGGTATGATTTTATTTATTAAAGGCCCTGATGAATGTTTTCTACAAAGGCCTGCGCCACAGACTCGCCTCAAGAGCAGCACGACGCAGGGCACGAATTTCAGAGTTTTAGAGAAAAAAAAAAAAAAAAAAAAAAAAAAAAGTTGATGTAAAAGTTGCTCTGGTAAAACGCCACCTCCGGGGTCGTGAAATTTGAATCGTGCCCGAAGAGGCCTCGGTCGGCCTGACTCGAGCCTCGGAGGGTATGGAAGTCGGACCTTTCCCCGGTTGACTTAGTGCAATTTTCAAACGAAAATCATCCAGGCGCATATTTCAGCCGATCTCGTCCGGGTTAAGTGCGACTTCTCGACGCTTTCCCACTCGACCCCGCCACCCTGGAGGAAATTTTTTGCTTTCAAAACCTAAGTCCAGACATCCAGGCGCATATTTCAGCCGATCTCGGCCGGGTTATGTGCGACTTCTCGACGCTTTCCCACTCGACCCCGCCTCCTGGAGGAAATTTTTTGCCGCTCAAAACCTAAGTCCACACATCCAGGCGCTGTTACAGCCGATCAAGTCCGGTTACGTATGCGACTTCTCGGACACACACATTTACGAACCCCGTGTCTGGATTTCAATTTTCCAAAGGGCCTGGGCTCACACATTAACCCCAACGCAGTAACACTTTAATGGGCATCGCTTTATTTAATTCTCGCCTGGATGAATGTTTTACAAAGGGCCTGCGCCACAGACTAACCTCTACACAGTAACACCTTATTGGGCATGATTTTATTCTATAAAGGCCCTGGATGAATGTTTTCTATAAGGCCTGCGCTCACAGACTAACCCCATCACAATAACACTTATTTGGGCATGATTTTATTCTATAAAGGCCCTGGATGAATGTTTTCTATAAGGCCTGCGCTCACAGACTAACCCCATCACAATAACACTTATGTGGGCATGATTTTATTCTATAAAGGCCCTGGATGAATGTTTTCTATATAAGCCCTGCGCCACAGACTAACCCCATCACAATAACACTTATTTGGGCATGATTTTATTTAATAAAGGCCCTGATGAATGATTTCTATAAGGCCTGTGCTCACAGATTAACCCCATCACATAAACACTTATTTGGGCATGATTTTATTTAATAAAGGCCCTGGATGAATGATTTCTATAAGGCCTGTGCTCACAGATTAACCCCATCACATAAACACTTATTTGGGCATGATTTTATTTAATAAAGGCCCTGGATGAATGATTTCTATAAGGCCTGTGCTCACAGATTAACCCCATCACATAAACACTTTTTGGGCATGATTTTATTTAAAAAGGCCCTGGATGAATGTTTTCTATAAGGCCTGCGCCACAGACTAACCCCATCACAATAACACTTATGTGGGCATGATTTTATTTAATAAAGGCCCTGGAGGAATGTTTTCTATAAGGCCTGCGCCACAGACTAACCCCATCACAATAACACTTATTTGGGCATGATTTTATTCTATAAAGGCCCTGGATGAATGTTTTCTATAAGGCCTGCGCTCACAGACTAACCCCATCACAATAACACTTATTTGGGCATGATTTTATTTAATAAAGGCCCTGGATGAATGTTTTCTATAAGGCCTGCGCTCACAGACTAACCCCATCACAATAACACTTATTTGGGCATGATATTATTTAATAAAGGCCCTGGATGAATGTTTTACACAAAGGGCCTGCGCTCACAGACTAGCCTCTACACAGTAACACCTTATTGGGCATGATTTTATTCTATAAAGGCCCTGGATGAATGATTTCTATAAGGCTCAAGCTCACAGACTAACCCCATCACAATAACACTTATTTGGGCATGATTTTATTTAAAAAGGCCCTGGATGAATGTTTTCTATAAGGCCTGCGCCACAGACTAACCCCATCACAATAACACTTATTTGGGCATGATATTATTTAATAAAGGCCCTGGATGAATGTTTTACAAAGGGCCTGCGCTCACAGACTAACCCTACACAGTAACACCTTATTGGGCATGATTTTATTTAATAAAGGCCCTGGATGAATGTTTTCTATAAGGCTCACACCACAGACTAACCCCATCACAATAACACTTATGTGGGCATGATTTTATTTATTAAAGGCCCTGATGAATGTTTTCTATAAGGCCTGCGCCAAAGACTAACCCCATCACAATAACATTTATTTGGGCATGATTTTATTCTATAAAGGCCCTGATGAATTTTTTCTATAAGGCCTGCGCCACAGACTAACCCCATCACAATAACACTTATTTGGGCATGATATTATTTAATAAAGGCCCTGGATGAATGTTTTACAAAGGGCCTGCGCTCACAGACTAACCTCCTACACAGTAACACCTTATTGGGCATGATTTTATTTAATAGAGGCCCTGGATGAATGTTTTCTATAAGGCCTGCGCTCACAGACTAACCCCATCACAATAACACTTATTTGGGCATGATTTTATTTAATAAAGGCCCTGATGAATGTTTTCTATAAGGCCTGCGCCAAAGACTAACCCCATCACAATAACATTTATTTGGGCATGATTTTATTCTATAAAGGCCCTGATGAATGTTTTCTATAAGGCCTGCGCTCACAGACTAACCCCATCACAATAACACTTATTTGGGCATGATTTTATTTAATAAAGGCCCTGATGAATGTTTTCTATAAGGCCTGCGCCACAGACTAACCCCATCACAATAACACTTAATTGGGCATGATTTTATTTAATAAAGGCCCTGATGAATGTTTTCTATAAGGCCCAAGCCACAGACTAACCCTAACCCTAACCCTAACCCTAACCCTAACCCTAACCCTAATCCTAACCCTAACCCTAACCCTAACCCTAACCCTAACCCTAGCCCTAACCCTAACCCTAACCCTAACCCTAACCCCTAACCCTAGCCCCAGCCCTAGCCCTAACCCTAACCCCAACCCTAACCCTAACCCTAACCCTAACCCCTAGCCCTAGCCCCTAGCCCCAACCCCTAACCCTAACCCTAACCCTAACCCTAACCCTAACCCTAACCCTAACCCTAACCCTAACCCTAACCCTAACCCTAACCCTAACCCTAACCCTTATTTATTGGGCATGATTTTACTCTATAAAGGCCCTGGGTGACAGTTTTACACAGGGCCTGGGGTCACAGACTAACCCCATCACAATAGCACTTATTTGGGCATGATTTTATTTAATAAAGGCCCTGATTGAATGTTTTCTATAAGGCCTGCGCCACAGACTAACCCCGACACAGTAACGCTTTATTGGGCATGATTGTATTTAATAAAGGCCCTGATGACAGTTTTCTTAAGGCCTGCGCTACAGACTAACCCCATCACAATAACACATATTTGGGCATGATTTTATTTAATAAAGGCCCTGGAAAATGTTTTCTATAAGGCCTGCGCCACAGACTAACCCCACACACAGTAACGCTTTATTGGGCATGATTTTATTTAATAAAGGCCCTGATAAATGTTTTCTTTAAGGCCTGCGCCACAGACTAACCTCCTGCATATAATAACACTCTTATGGGCATGATTGTATTTAATAAAGGCCCTGATGACAGTTTTCTTTAAGGCCTGCGCTCACAGACTAACCCCATCACAATAACACATATTTGGGCATGATTTTATTTAATAAAGGCCCTGGAAAATGTTTTCTATAAGGCCTGCGCCACAGACTAACCCGACACAGTAACGCTTTATTGGGCATGATTTTATTTAATAAAGGCCCTGGATAAATGTTTTCTTTAAGGCCTGCGCTCACAGACTAACCTCTGCTATAATAACACTCTTATGGGCATGATTGTATTTAATAAAGGCCCTGATGACAGTTTTCTTTAAGGCCTGCGCTCACAGACTAACCCCATCACAATAACACATATTTGGGCATGATTGTATTTAAAAAGGCCCTGGAAAAATGGTTTCTATAAGCCCTGCGCTCACTGACTAACCTCTGCATAATAACGCTCTTATGGGCATGATTTTATTTAATAAAGGCCCTGATGACAGTTTTCTTTAAGGCCTGCGCCACAGACTAACCCGACACATTAACGCTTTATTGGGCATGATTGTATTTAATAAAGGCCCTGGATGAATGTTTTCTATAAGGCCTGCGCCACAGACTAACCCCGACACAGTAACTCTTCATTGGGCATGATTTTATTTAATAAAGGCCCTCGATGAATGTTTTGTATAAGGCCTGCCTCACAGACTAACCCGACACAGTAACTCTTTATTGGGCATGATTTTATTTAATAAAGGCCCTCGATGAATGTTTTTCTATAAGGCCTGCCTCACAGACTAACCCGACACAGTAACGCTTTATTGGGCGTGATTTTATTTATAAAGGCCCTCGATGAATGTTTTTCTATAAGGCCTGCGCCACAGACTAACCCGACACAGTAACTCTTTATTGGGCGTGATTTTATTTAATAAAGGCCCTGGAAAATGTTTTCTATAAGGCCTGCGCCACAGACTGACTCCCGACACAGTAACTCTTTATTGGGCATGATTTTATTTAATAAAGGCCCTCGATGAATGTTTTCTATAAGGCCTGCGCTCACTGACTAACCTCTGCTATAATAACACTCTTATGGGCATGATTTTATTTAATTAAGGCCCTGATGACAGTTTTCTTTAAGGCCTACCTCACAGACTAACCCGACACAGTAACTCTTATTGGGCGTGATTTTATTTAATAAAGGCCCTGGAAAATGTTTTTCTATAAGGCCTGCGCCACAGACTAACCTGACACAGTAACGCTTTATTGGGCGTGATTTTATTTAATAAAGGCCCTGGAAAATGTTTTCTATAAGCACTGCGCTCACTGACTAACCTCACATAATAATACTCTTATGGGCATGATTTTATTTAATAAAGGCCCTGATGACAGTTTTCTTTAAGGCCTGCGCTCACAGACTAACCCACACAGTAACTCTTTGTTGGGCATGATTTTACTTAATAAAGGCCCTGGAAAATGTTTTCTATAAGGCCTGCGCTCACAGACTAACCCACACAGTAACGCTTTATTGGGCATGATTTTA
>NW_025047683.1:2591050-2603550 GCF_018831695.1 Puntigrus tetrazona | reverse complement strand
AGGATAGAGGTTTTTTTACCCCGGACGGGCGCCCCTCCTTCGCGGGAGGAGACTTTGAACCCACGGTCCCGGAGGCCGTGCGGGTACCCGCCAGGGCTCGGCCCGCCCCGCCGCTGAAAGCAGGGGCCTCGCCGAGTGCAGCGACAGTCAAGTTCTCTCGGATCTCTCTCTCTCTCTCCCTTAGGTTTTTGTGCGTTCTTTTGCCGCTTTGGTTTTTGCGCTGCAGACCTCTCGGCCACGGCCGCTGGATCATAGAGTAAAATAGGATAGAGGTTTTTTTACCCCGGACGGGCGCTCCTCCTTCGCGGGAGGAGACTTTGAACCCACGGTCCCGGAGGCCGTGGGGTACTCCGCCAGGGTTCTCGCTCAGCCCCCGCCGCTGGAAAGCAGGGGGGCCCGCCGAGTGCAGCGACAGTCAAGTTCTCTCGGATCTCTCTCTCTCTCTCTCCGCCTTAGGTTTTTGTGCGGTTCTTTTGCCGCTTTGGGTTTTTGAGCGCAGACCTCTCGGCCACGGCCGCTGGATCATAGAGTAAAATAGGATAGAGGTTTTTTTTTTCGGACGGGCGCCTCCTTCGCGGGAGGAGACTTTGAACCCACGGTCCCGGAGGCCGTGGCGGGTACTCCGCCAGGGCTCGCTCGCCCCGCCGCTGGAAAGCAGGGGGGCCCGCCGAGTGCAGCGACAGTCATGGGCGCCGCGTAGGTTGCTCAAGCCTCCGCGAGGTGCGCTGCTCTCCCAGGGAACGGCGCCTTTCTCGCGATCTCTCTCCGCTTCGCCTTAGGTTTTTGTGCGTTCTTTTGCCGCCTTGGGTTTTTGAGCGGCAGACCTCTCGGCCACGGCCGCTGGATCATAGAGTAAAATAGGATAGAGGTTTTTTACTCCCGACGGGCGCCTCCTTCGCGGGAGGAGACTTTGAACCCACGGTCCCGGAGGCCGTGGCGGGTACTCGCCAGGGCTCCTGCTCAGCCCCGCCGCTGAAAGCGGGGCGCCAGAGTGCAGCGACAGTCAAGTTCCCTTTTTTTTTCTTATCGCGCTCTGCGCTTTCGCTGTCGGTGCTCCGGAGGGGAGAGGCCGCCCCGGAGCCGCCGGCCTCTGCCGCGCACCCGGAGCTTGAGACGGGGGGGAGGTGGGCTAGGCCTCCGCCCGGGCGGTTTCGCTGGATCGGGCCGGGCCGATCAATGATCCTTCCGCAGGTTCACCACGGAAACCTTGTTACGACTTTTACTTCCTCTAGATAGTCAAGTTTGATCGTCTTCCCGGCGCTCCGCCAGAGCCCCGCGAGGGGCCCCGGCGGGGCCGGTCCGAGGACCTCACTAAACCATCCAATCGGTAGTAGCGACGGGCGGTGTGTACAAAGGGCAGGGACTTAATCAACGCGAGCTTATGACCCGCGCTTACTGGGAATTCCTCGTTGATGGGAAATAGTTTCAATCCCCAGTCCCGATCACGCGGGTTCAGCTGGTTACCCGCGCCTCTCGCGCAGGGTAGACACACGCTGATCCGCCCATTGTGGCGCGCGTGCAGCCCCGGACATCTAAGGGCATCACAGACCTGTTATTGCTCCATCTCGCGTGGCTGAACGCCACTTGTCCCTCTAAGAAGTTTTTGACGCCGACCCAAGTGGCCGCGCCACTATTTAGCAAGCCGGAGTCTCGTTCGTTATCGGAATGAACCAGACAAATCGCTCCACCAACTAAGAACGGCCATGCACCACCACCCACAGAATCGAGAAAGAGCTATCAATCTGTCAATCCTTTCCGTGTCCGGGCCGGGTGAGGTTTCCCGTGTTGAGTCAAATTAAGCCGCAGGCTCCACTCCTGGTGGTGCCCTTCCGTCAATTCCTTTAAGTTTCAGCTTTGCAACCATACTCCCCCCGGAACCCAAAGACTCGTGGTTTCCCGCACGCTGCCCGGCGGGTCATGGGAATAACGCCGCCGGATCGCGGGTCGGCATCGTTTACGGTCGGAACTACGACGGTATCTGATCGCCTTTCAACCTCCGACTTTCGCTTCTTGATTAATGAAAACATTCTTGGCAAATGCTTTCGCTTCGTCCGCCTTGCGCCGTCCAAGAATTTCACCTCTAGCGCGCAATACGAATGCCCCGCCGCCCCTCTTAATCATGGCTCCGGGTTCCAGAAACCCACAAAATAGAACCGGAGTCCTATTCCATTATTCCTAGCTGCGGTATTCAGCGGCGACGCCCGGCCTGCTTTGAACACTCTAATTTTTTCAAAGTAAACGCTTTGGGTTCTCGACCGACACCCAGCCAAGGGCATCCGGGGCGCCGAGGCAGGGACCTGGGACGGGCGTGGCTCGCCTCGCGGACCGCCAGCCAGATCCCGAGATCCAACTACGAGCTTTTTAACTGCAGCAACTTTAATATACGCTATTGAGCTGGAATTACCGCGCTGCTGGCACCAGACTTGCCTCCAATGGGTCTCGCCATGTGTTTAAGATACGCTATTCCAATTACAGGGCCTCGGAAGAGACCTGTATTGTTATTTTTCGCTACTACCTCCGAGTCGGAATGGGTAATTTGGCGCGCTTGCTGCCTTCCTTGGATGTGGTAGCCGCTTCTCAGGCTCCTCTCCGAATCGAACCCTGATTCCCGCCACCCGTGGTCACCATGGTAGGCGCCTGATGTACCATCGAAAGTTGATAGGGCAGACACTGAATGAATCGCCGCCACGCGAAGGGCGAGCGATCGCCCGAGGTTATCTAGAGTCACCAAAGGTACCGGTCCGGGAGGACGGATCTCCGGGGCCCGGATGGGTTTTGATCTGATAAATGCACGCGTCCCTAGCCTCCCGCCCCCCGCGAGGAGAGGCGGTCGGCCCGGTCGGCGCTCGTTTGCATGTATTAGCTCTGGAATTGCCACAGTTATCCAAGTACCGGGTGGAGCGATCAAAGGGACCATAACTGATTTAATGAGCCATTCGCAGTTTCACTGTACCGGCCGTGTGCACTTAGACCTGCATGGCTTAATCTTTGAGACAAGCATATGTTACTGGCAGGATCAACCAGGTAACCCCCGTGGGTCGAGGGACCAACCGACGCTGGCCGCGCTTTTTGCCTACACACGGTCTCAGTCCGCCTGAGGAGGGGGCCTGGGCAGACCCCGCTTGAACCCTCGGCTAAGACCGGCCGCTCATAGGGGCGACGCGCGGCTCGAACCTTCCCCCGGCGGGGGTCGCCGTTTTTCGGGGTGGGTGGCCGCTGGGATCGCGGCCGACGCTCGGAAAAGTGTGTTTCACGGGACGGGGTACCCGCCGCGCGCCGGGACGCTGCCGCGTTTCTGCCTCCACGCCCGCCGTGACGGACTTCTGCGCTCTGACCGCCGCTTCTAGGCTCTCCTCCGGCGGGTTCGGCGCCTTCCTCGGCTGAGGGGGCCTGCTCGTAACGAACGTCCAAATTGCCCGGGCGCGGCGTGCTGTCAAAGCCCAAACGTAAACCCATTGCACGCCGTGCCCCTGCCAGGCACTCCCGACCCATAGCGGCAGCGGGCTGGCCGGGTGGGGTCTCTAGGCTAGGCGCGCTGCGCCCCAATCGATCACGCTTCGGGCCGAGGGGACGCTCGCCGCCGAACGCCCTCTCTCGGCGCCTGTGTCCGTGTTTCAGGTGAAGCGCTCGATAGCTCCTCGCCCGGAGCTTCAGAAAGATTGCGCTCAAAACCTAAGTCGATATGGACTTAGTCGCTTTTTCGACTTTTTTTCGCCAGAGACTAAGTCCACAAAACACGCGCTCACCAAATCGTACCCATGTAAAAGTTGTTCCTGTGTAAACGGCCACCTCCAGGGTCGCGGGAAAATTTGAATCATGCCCGGGAGGAGGCCTCTCGGTCGGCCTGACTCGAGCCTCGGAGGGTATGGAAGTCGGACCTTTCCCGGTTGACTTAGTGCAATTTTCAAACGAAATCATCCAGGCGCTTCATCCGACCGATCGAGTCCGGGTTAAGTGCGCCTTCCCGGACGCTTTCCCACTCGACCCCCGCCGTCCTGGAGGAAATTTTTTCGTTCAAAACCTAAGTCCAAACATCCAGGCGCTTCATCCGACCGATCGAGTCCGGGTTAAGTGCGCCTTCCCGGACGCTTTCCCACTCGACTTCGCCGCCCTGGAGGAAATTTTTTTGCGTCAAAACCTAAGTCCAAACATCCAGGCGCTTCATCCGACCGATCGAGTCCGGGTTATGCGCCTTTCCCGGACGCTTTCCCACTCGACTTCGCCGCCCTGGAGGAAATTTTTTTGCGTTCAAAACCTAAGTCCAAACATCCAGGCGCTTCATCCGACCGATCGAGTCCGGGTTAAGTGCGCCTTCCCGGACGCTTTCCCACTCGACCCCCGCCGTCCTGGAGGAAATTTTTTTTGCTTTCAAAACCTAAGTCCAGACATCCAGGCGCTTCATCCAGCCGATCTCGGTCCGGTTAAGCGCGCTTCCCGGACGCTTTCCCACTCGACTTCGCCGCCCTGGAGGAAATTTTTTGCTTTCAAAACCTAAGTCCAGACATCCAGGCGCATATTTCAGCCGATCTCGGCGGGTTAAGTGCGACTTCCCGACGCTTTCCCACTCGACTTCGCCACCCTGGAGGAAATTTTTTTGCTTTCAAAACCTAAGTCCAAACATCCAGGCGCATATTTCAGACGATCTCGGCCGGGTTAAGTGCGACTTCCCGGACGCTTTCCCACTCACTTCGCCACCCTGGAGGATTTTTTTGCTTTCAAAACCTAAGTCCAAACATCCAGGCGCATATTTCAGACGCGATCGGCCGGGTTAAGTGCGACTTCTCGGACGCTTCCACTCGACCCCGCCGGCCCTGGAGGAAATTTTTTGCTTTCAAAACCTAAGTCCAAACATCCAGGCGCATATTTCAGCCGATCTCGGCCGGGTTAAGTGCGACTTCCCGACGCTTCCCACTCGACTTCCCGCCACCCTGGAGGATTTTTTTTGCTTTCAAAACCTAAGTCCAAACATCCAGGCGCATATTTCAGACGATCTCGGCCGGGTTAAGTGCGACTTCCGGACGCTTTCCCACTCGACCCCCACTGCCACCCTGGAGGAAATTTTTTTGCTTTCAAAACCTAAGTCCAAACATCCAGGCGCATATTTCAGCCGATCTCGGCCGGGTTATGCGACTTCCCGGACGCTTTCCCACTCGACTTCGCCACCCTGGAGGATTTTTTTGCTTTCAAAACCTAAGTCCAAACATCCAGGCGCATATTTCAGCCGATCTCGGCCGGGTTAAGTGCGACTTCTCGGACGCTTTCCCACTCGACCCCCGCCACCCTGGAGGATTTTTTTTTGCTTTCAAAACCTAAGTCCAGACATCCAGGCGCATATTTCAGCCGATCTCGGCCGGGTTAAGTGCGACTTCTCGGACGCTTTCCCACTCGACCCCCTCCACCCTGGAGGTATTTTTTTAGCGTTCAAAACCTAAGTCCAGACATCCAGGCGCATATTTCAGACGATCTCGGCCGGGTTAAGTGCGACTTCCCGGACGCTTTCCCACTCGACCCCCGCCACCCTGGAGGATTTTTTTTTGCTTTCAAAACCTAAGTCCAAACATCCAGGCGCATATTTCAGCCGATCTCGGCCGGGTTAAGTGCGACTTCCCGGACGCTTTCCCACTCGACTTCGCCACCCTGGAGGATTTTTTTTGCTTTCAAAACCTAAGTCCAAACATCCAGGCGCATATTTCAGCCGATCTCGGCCGGGTTAAGTGCGACTTCTCGGACGCTTTCCCACTCGACCCCCGCCACCCTGGAGGATTTTTTTTTGCTTTCAAAACCTAAGTCCAGACATCCAGGCGCATATTTCAGACGATCTCGGCCGGGTTAAGTGCGACTCGGACGCTTTCCCACTCTGACCCTCCACCCTGGAGGTATTTTTTAAGCGTTCAAAACCTAAGTCCAGACATCCAGGCGCATATTTCAGACGATCTCGGCCGGGTTAAGTGCGACTTCCGACGCTTTCCCACTCGACTTCGCCACCCTGGAGGATTTTTTTGCTTTCAAAACCTAAGTCCAAACATCCAGGCGCATATTTCAGCCGATCTCGCCGGGTTAAGTGCGACTTCTCGGACGCTTTCCCACTCGGACCTCCCACCCTGGAGGATTTTTTAAGCTGCTCAAAACCTACGTCCAGACATCCAGGCGCTCGTTACAGCCGATCAAGGCCGGGTTAAGAGCGACTTCTCGGACACACACATTTACGAACCCCCCGTGTCTGGATTTCAATTTTCCAAAGGGCCTGGGCTCACACATTAACCCCAACGCAGTAACACTTTAATGGGCATCGCTTTATTTCATTCTCGCCTGGATGAATGTTTTCTATAAGGCCTGCGCCACAGACTAACCCCATCACAATAACACTTATTTGGGCATGATTTTATTTAATAAAGGCCCTGGATGAATGTTTTCTATATAAGCCCTGTGCTCACAGATTAACCCCATCACATAAACACTTTTTGGGCATGATTTTATTTAAAAAGGCCCTGATGAATGTTTTCTATAAGGCCTGCGCTCACAGACTAACCCCATCACAATAACACTTATGTGGGCATGATTTTATTTAATAAAGGCCCTGGATGAATGATTTCTATAAGGCCTGTGCTCACAGATTAACCCCATCACATAAACACTTATTTGGGCATGATTTTATTTAATAAAGGCCCTGGATGAATGATTTCTATAAGGCCTGTGCTCACAGATTAACCCCATCACATAAACACTTATTTGGGCATGATTTTATTTAAAAAGGCCCTGGATGAATGTTTTCTATAAGGCCTGCGCTCACAGACTAACCCCATCACAATAACACTTATTTGGGCATGATTTTATTTAATAAAGGCCCTGGATGAATGTTTTCTATATAAGCCCTGTGCTCACAGATTAACCCCATCACATAAACACTTTTTGGGCATGATTTTATTTAAAAAGGCCCTGGATGAATGTTTTCTATAAGGCCTGCGCTCACAGACTAACCCCATCACAATAACACTTATTTGGGCATGATTTTATTTAATAAAGGCCCTGGATGAATGATTTCTATAAGGCCTGAGCTCACAGATTAACCCCATCACATAAACACTTATTTGGGCATGATTTTATTTAATAAAGGCCCTGGATGAATGTTTTCTATAAGGCCTGCGCTCACAGACTAACCCCATCACAATAACACTTATGTGGGCATGATTTTATTTAATAAAGGCCCTGGAGGAATGTTTTCTATAAGGCCTGCGCTCACAGACTAACCCCATCACAATAACACTTATTTGGGCATGATTTTATTCTATAAAGGCCCTGGATGAATGTTTTCTATAAGGCCTGCGCTCACAGACTAACCCCATCACAATAACACTTATTTGGGCATGATTTTATTTAATAAAGGCCCTGGATGAATGTTTTCTATAAGGCCTGCGCTCACAGACTAACCCCATCACAATAACACTTATTTGGGCATGATATTATTTAATAAAGGCCCTGATGAATGTTTTACAAAGGGCCTGCGCTCACAGACTAACCCTACACAGTAACACCTTATTGGGCATGATTTTATTTAATAGAGGCCCTGGATGAATGTTTTCTATAAGGCCTGCGCTCACAGACTAACCCCATCACAATAACACTTAATTGGGCATGATTTTATTTAATAAAGGCCCTGGATGAATGTTTTCTATAAGGCCCACGCCACAGACTAACCCTAACCCTAACCCTAACCCTAACCTAGCCCTAACCTAATCCTAACCTCCTAACCTAACCTAACCCAGTAACCCTAACCTTAGCCCTAACCCTAACCCTAACCCTAACCCTAACCTAAACTTTAGCCCTAGCCCTAGCCCTAACCCTAACCCTAACCTCTAACCCTAATTTTAACCCTAACCCTAACCCTAGCCCTAGCCCTAGCCCTAACCCTAACCCTAACCCTAACCCTAACCCTAACCCTAACCCTAACCCTAACCCTAGCCCTAACCCTAACCCTAACCCTAACCCTAACCCTAACCCTAACCTTATTGGGCATGATTTTACTCTATAAAGGCCCTGGGTGACAGTTTTACACAGGGCCTGGGGTCACAGACTAACCCCATCACAATAGCACTTATTTGGGCATGATTTTATTTAATAAAGGCCCTGATTGAATGTTTTCTATAAGGCCTGCGCTCACAGACTAACCCCATCACAATAACACATATTTGGGCATGATTTTATTTAATAAAGGCCCTGGAAAAATGTTTTCTATAAGGCCTGCGCCACAGACTAACCTCGACACAGTAACGCTTTATTTGGGCATGATTTTATTTAATAAAGGCCCTGGATAAATGTTTTCTTTAAGGCCTGCGCTCACAGACTAACCCCCGTTACAATAACACTCTTATGGGCATGATTGTATTTAATAAAGGCCCTGGATGACAGTTTTCTTTAAGGCCTGCGCTCACAGACTAACCCCATCACAATAACACATATTTGGGCATGATTTTATTTAATAAAGGCCCTGGAAAAAATGTTTTCTATAAGGCCTGCGCTCACAGACTAACCCGACACAGTAACGCTTTATTGGGCATGATTTTATTTAATAAAGGCCCTGGATAAATGTTTTCTTTAAGGCCTGCGCCACAGACTAACCCCCGTTACAATAACACTGTTATGGGCATGATTGTATTTAATAAAGGCCCTGGATGACAGTTTTCTTTAAGGCCTGCGCTCACAGACTAACCCCATCACAATAACACATATTTGGGCATGATTTTATTTAATAAAGGCCCTGGAAAAATGTTTTCTATAAGGCCTGCGCTCACAGACTAACCCGACACAGTAACGCTTTATTGGGCATGATTTTATTTAATAAAGGCCCTGGATAAATGTTTTCTTTAAGGCCTGCGCTCACAGACTAACCCCAGTTACAATAACACTCTTATGGGCATGATTGTATTTAATAAAGGCCCTGGATGACAGTTTTCTTTAAGGCCTGCGCTCACAGACTAACCCCATCACAATAACACATATTTGGGCATGATTTTATTTAATAAAGGCCCTGGAAAAAATGTTTTCTATAAGGCCTGCGCTCACAGACTAACCCGACACAGTAACTCTTTGTTGGGCATGATTTTACTTAATAAAGGCCCTGGAAAAATGTTTTCTATAAGGCCTGCGCTCACAGACTAACCCGACACAGTAACGCTTTATTGGGCATGATTGTATTTAAAAAGGCCCTGGAAAAATGGTTTCTATAAGCCCTGCGCTCACTGACTAACCCCCGTTACAATAACGCTCTTATGGGCATGATTTTATTTAATAAAGGCCCTGGATGACAGTTTTCTTTAAGGCCTGCGCTCACAGACTAACCCGACACATTAACGCTTTATTGGGCATGATTGTATTTAATAAAGGCCCTGGATGAATGTTTTCTATAAGGCCTGCGCTCACAGACTAACCCCGACACAGTAACTCTTCATTGGGCATGATTTTATTTAATAAAGGCCCTCGATGAATGTTTTGTATAAGGCCTGCCTCACAGACTAACCCGACACAGTAACTCTTTATTGGGCATGATTTTATTTAATAAAGGCCCTCGATGAATGTTTTTCTATAAGGCCTGCCCTCACAGACTAACCCGACACAGTAACGCTTTATTGGGCGTGATTTTATTTAATAAAGGCCCTCGATGAATGTTTTTCTATAAGGCCTGCGCTCACAGACTAACCCGACACAGTAACTCTTTTTATTGGGCGTGATTTTATTTAATAAAGGCCCTGGAAAAATGTTTTCTATAAGGCCTGCGCTCACAGACTGACCCCGACACAGTAACTCTTTATTGGGCATGATTTTATTTAATAAAGGCCTCGATGAATGTTTTCTATAAGGCCTGCGCTCACTGACTAACCCCGTTACAATAACACTCTTATGGGCATGATTTTATTTAATTAAGGCCCTGATGACAGTTTTCTTTAAGGCCTACCTCACAGACTAACCCGACACAGTAACTCTTTATTGGGCGTGATTTTATTTAATAAAGGCCCTGGAAAATGTTTTTCTATAAGGCCTGCGCTCACAGACTAACCCGACACAGTAACGCTTTATTGGGCATGATTTTATTTAATAAAGGCCCTGGAAAAATGTTTTCTATAAGCACTGCGCTCACTGACTAACCTCTAAGTTACAATAACACTCTTATGGGCATGATTTTATTTAATAAAGGCCCTGGATGACAGTTTTCTTTAAGGCCTGCCCTCACAGACTAACCCGACACAGTAACTCTTTATTGGGCGTGATTTTATTTAATAAAGGCCCTGGAAAAATGTTTTCTATAAGGCCTGCGCTCACTGACTAACCCGTCACAATAACACAGATTTGGGTATGATTTTATTTATTAAAGGCCCTGGATGAATGTTTTCTACAAAGGCCTGCGCTCACAGACTCGCCCCGTTAAAGCAGCGACGCGCAGGGCACGAATTTCAGAGTTTTTAGAGAAAAAAAAAAAAAAAAAAAAAAAAAAAAAAAAAAAAAAATTAAAGTTGATGTAAAAGTTGCTCCTGGGTAAACGGCCACCTCCGGGGTCGCGGTGAAATTTGAATCGTGCCCGGGAAGAGGCCTCTCGGTCGGCCTGACTCGGAGCCTCGGAGGGTATGGAAGTCGGACCTTTCCCCGAAGTTGGACTTAGTGCAATTTTCGAAACGAAAATCATCCAGGCGCATATTTCAGCCGATCTCAGCCGGGTTAAGTGCGACTTCTCGGACGCTTTCCCACTCGACCCCGGCCTCCCTGGAGGAAATTTTTTTTCGTTCAAAACCTAAGTCCAAACATCCAGGCGCATATTTCAGCCGATCTCAGCCGGGTTAAGTGCGACTTCTCGGACGCTTTCCCACTCGACCCCGGCCTCCCTGGAGGAAATTTTTTTTCGTTCAAAACCTAAGTCCAAACATCCAGGCGCATATTTCAGCCGATCTCAGCCGGGTTAAGTGCGACTTCTCGGACGCTTTCCCACTCGACCCCGGCCTCCCTGGAGGAAATTTTTTTGCTTTCAAAACCTAAGTCCAGACATCCAGGCGCTTCATCCAGCCGATCTCGGCCGGGTTAAGTGCGACTTCTCGGACGCTTTCCCACTCGACCCCCTCCACCCTGGAGGATTTTTTTTTGCTTTCAAAACCTAAGTCCAAACATCCAGGCGCATATTTCAGCCGATCTCAGCCGGGTTAAGTGCGACTTCTCGGACGCTTTCCCACTCGACCCCGGCCTCCCTGGAGGAAATTTTTTTTCGTTCAAAACCTAAGTCCAAACATCCAGGCGCATATTTCAGCCGATCTCAGCCGGGTTAAGTGCGACTTCTCGGACGCTTTCCCACTCGACCCCGGCCTCCCTGGAGGAAATTTTTTTGCTTTCAAAACCTAAGTCCAGACATCCAGGCGCTTCATCCAGCCGATCTCGGCCGGGTTAAGTGCGACTTCTCGGACGCTTTCCCACTCGACCCCCTCCACCCTGGAGGATTTTTTTTTGCTTTCAAAACCTAAGTCCAAACATCCAGGCGCATATTTCAGCCGATCTCAGCCGGGTTAAGTGCGACTTCGGACGCTTTCCCACTCGACCCGGCCTCCCTGGAGGAAATTTTTCGCTCAAAACCTAAGTCCAAACATCCAGGCGCATATTTCAGCCGATCTCAGCCGGGTTAAGTGCGACTTCTCGGACGCTTTCCCACTCGACCCGGCCTCCTGGAGGAAATTTTTTTCGTTCAAAACCTAAGTCCAGACATCCAGGCGCATATTTCAGACGATCTCGGCCGGGTTAAGTGCGACTTCCCGGACGCTTTCCCACTCGACCCCGCCACCCTGGAGGAAATTTTTTGCTTTCAAAACCTAAGTCCAAACATCCAGGCGCATATTTCAGACGATCTCGGCCGGGTTAAGTGCGACTTCGGACGCTTTCCCACTCGACTCGGCCTCCTGGAGGAAATTTTTTTGCGTTCAAAACCTAAGTCCAAACATCCAGGCGCATATTTCAGCCGATCTCAGCCGGGTTAAGTGCGACTTCTCGGACGCTTTCCCACTCGACCCCGCCACCCTGGAGGATTTTTTTTGCTTTCAAAACCTAAGTCCAAACATCCAGGCGCATATTTCAGCCGATCTCGTCCGGGTTAAGTGCGACTTCTCGGACGCTTTCCCACTCGACCCCCGCCACCCTGGAGGAAATTTTTTTGCGTTCAAAACCTAAGTCCAAACATCCAGGCGCATATTTCAGCCGATCTCGGCCGCGTTAAGCCCCACTTCACGGGCGCTTTCCCACTCGACCCCCGCCACCCCGGAGGTATTTTTTAAGCGTTCAAAACCTAAGTCCAGACATCCAGGCGCATCTCACAGCCGATCTCGGCCGCGTTAAGCCCCACTTCACGGGCGCTTTCCCACTCGACCCCCGCCACCCCGGAGGTATTTTTTAAGCGTTCAAAACCTAAGTCCAGACATCCAGGCGCATCTCACAGCCGATCTCGGCCGCGTTAAGCCCCACTTCACGGGCGCTTT